>NC_142953.1:11252299-11255609 GCF_046866305.1 Octopus bimaculoides
GAGACCTTGATATTATGCAAATAGAGGAATTTATCTGTAAAAATATGTGACACTTATTCAGTAGCCTGGCATCCGAAACTCTGAGTTTTATCATGGCTACTGAATAAGTGTCACATATTTTTTACAGATACACACACACACACACACATATATATATATATATATATATATATATATATATATATATATATATATATATATATATATATATATATTAATATATATATATAATGTTCAGAATCTGTTTATCTGTTTGTGTCTACCTTAGATTTTTTGAAACTCATACATTGTATCACAAAAATGTTTTAAGCGTTGTGTGTTTAAACAGAAGTCCTTGTATCTAAAATGACTTCCAGTATATTTCTGGGCTTTGGAACCTTGAATACTGAAGAATGCCATTGCTTATTTTGTTAGCATGATAAAGAAACTTTCTGGTTATTTATGAAAAGTGACAATTCACAAAGGCATCTGAGAAAGTGAGAATGAGGAAGCAGTGAAAAAATGTCAGCGTGAAACATAGAGGAAGATGGAAGAAGTTAAACTCGGGACAAATTTCAGATGTTGACAGGAAATGAAAAAAAAAAAGAAAAGAAAAGAAAAACGAAACTGTAAAAGTGATGAAAGAAGAATTGAAGAAAAGTTGTTGTGGGGTGGAAATACAGATTGTGGAATAAAACAGAGAAATGAAAGTTTGTGTGTGTGTGTGTGCGTGTGTGTGTGTGTGTGTGCATGCATGCGCATGTGGTAGAGAGAGAGAGAGAGAGAGAGAGAGAGTGTGTGTGAGGGTGAGAGTCAGAGAAGGGATGTAGCATTCACAACATTCAAGTCTGTTGGTAGTAATCATGTGTTTATATATATGTATATATATGTGTGTGTATACACACACACACACACACACACACACACACACACACACACACACACACACACACACACACACACACATATATATGTATATATTTTATACTCATACCAGCATGAAAGGGGGATATATATATATCCCCCTTGGTGATATATATATATATCTATACTATATATAAAACAGAGATGTGTGTGTAATCGCTTTTCACATGATATCGACTTCACCAAATGCTTCCATACTTGTAATGCATGAATAATTTGACCTCAGATAACTCTTAGGCTCTTCATTTGATTTTTTTAATTAAAAATAAATAATATTGCTTTATATTTAAGATTCACTTCTTTAAAAAGGTTCCTCAATGTCAACTTCCGGTATTGACGTAACAACCGCAAAAAGCTTCACTCTCTATTTTGGTGTTCGTGTGTATGAGAGAGAGAGAGAGAGAGAGAGAGAGAGAGAGAGAGAGAGTAAATACTACATACACACCGCTCTCTCACTCTGTCTCACACACATACACACACCCCTTGACTTACTCACACTGTCTCTTACAAACACACACATACATAAATGTATACAAACATATTTACAAAGACACACGTGTGTATGCGCGCGCGTGCGTGTTTGTAAGAGACAGAGTGTGAGTGAGTCAAGGGCTGTGTTGTCATATGCATACATCCAAAGATGTATATATATTTATGCATGTACGTATACATGACAACAAACCTCTCTCTCTCACTCACACTCTGTCTCTTACAAACACACACATACATAAATGTATACAAACATATTTACAAAGACACATGTGTGTATGCGTGCTTGGGGAGGTTCCACAATCGCCATTTATTTCAATTACTCTTCTGAGGATATTCACGTAAATCATTTTTTTCATTTAATCCCCATTTTAATTTTCGTAAAAGTTTCCAAGTACCAATGAGGCTTTTTGGCACATCTTCAATTTTCCCCATTCATGAGAGGCGCCCAGCCATCATTCATCTGAGAGTCCATCTACAGAATGTCCTCAAATTTCTATACAGCATATTTTGCCTTTTTTTCTTCAAGTATATAAGCAACAATTTCATTCCCGAGCAACGCCGGGTGCCTCTGCTAGTATATATAATATATATATATATATATATATATATATATATATATATATATATATATATATATATATCTGTGTATAATGTACGTGTTGTCATGTTTTATATGTATGATATACTTGTATGGTGTTTATGTTTCGAGTTTTCTTTTATAGTGGTTTATAAAAATGGAAGATAAAACTTAAAGAAATAAACATTCATCAAATGGAAAGAAAACCTCTGTGTTTATGTTTGAAACAAGGCATTTTTGTGCAGAAATACGTTGTGCACAGTCTCGTACTATAAACTAACCATTAACTGCATCTTTTAATTTTGCAGGCAAAAAGATCTCTCTCTCTCTTTCTCTCTCTCTCTCTCTCTTTCTCTCTCTCTCTCTCTGTATATACACACACGCACACACACAAGGTGGCGAGCTGGCAGAAATGTTAGCAAGCCGGGCGTAGCCATCTGGTTCGCCAGTCCTCAGTCAAATCGTCCAACCCATGCTAGCATGGAAAGCTGACGTTAAATGATGATGATGATGATGATGATACACACACACACACACACACACAAGGGTATGCTGAAAAGTTTCTGGCTTTGAATAAAGAAGTGGTATTGAAGTCTGTTGTTGCTTTTTTTATAGTAACCTGATATGGTTGGTGTAGACATTTCTACTATAAATCAAAGTTTGACTCAGATTTACATATTATCAGTCAATGTTTGTTTGTTTGTTTGTTTGTGGCTGCTGTTTGTTGTCTGAATTTGTATTTTGGCATTTTCCATCAGTAATTGCTTGCTTTTGTGAGAATACCTTTGGAGTTTGGTTAAAGATAAATATGAATATATCACAAAAAAATCAACAATTTATTAAACTACAGCAACAGTATTTCGTATGTGTATTTCGTGTGCAAGATTCTTGATGTGGATATGCGTGTTGAAAGAAATACAATTAAACCTTGGGAGAGGCATTATACCTGTAATAAACACACGCACTGGTTCGGTCCTTTATTAATTTATATAGTTTTTTGTTAAATAATTTCATTGCACAAGTTACTGAAGAGATTGCAAGAGTGCAATGAAATTATTTAACAAAAAACTAAATACTGTTTATAAATTAATAAAGGACTGTGCGTGTGTTTTATTACTGGCATAATGCCTCTCCCAAGGTTTAATTGTACAACAACAGTTTTATGCATACAAATATGTACAGTTGCACATGTATCTGTGAAATATATAGCTGCATATATATGTGTGTGTGTATGTATGTGTGTTTGTTTGTGTGTGTGTGTATGTGTGTTTGTTTGTTTGTGTGTGTGTGAATATGTATGTATGTACATGTATATATGTGTGTGTGTACGAGGGGGTA
>NC_142953.1:11258609-11278609 GCF_046866305.1 Octopus bimaculoides
TTTGCATGTATTTGCATATGGTTGCATGTGAACATTTATGCAGTGCATTTGTGCATTTTAGTGTTGTGTGTGTGTGTGTGTATATATATATATATATGTACCTACATGTATATACTGTATATATAGTATAGATATATAAGTAGGTATATATGTATGAATGTATATACATATATATGTGTGTGTGTATGTATATATATGTGTTTATGTGAGGGTGTATGTATGTAATGTATATATATGTATGAGGTATGTAAAGTGTTTATATATATATATACATATATATATATATATATATATATATATATATATATATATATATATATATATATATATATTTTCTCTTTACTCTCTCTTTTACTTGTTTCAGTCATTTGACTGTGGCCATGCTGGAGCACTGCCTTTATAGTCGAGCAAATCGACCCCCGGACTTATTCGTTCTAAGCCTAGTACTTATTCTATCAGGCTCTTTTGCCGAACCGCTAAGTTACGGGGATGTAAACACACCAGCATCGGTTGTCATACAATGTTGGGGGGACAAACAGAGGCACACAAGCATATACACACACACACATATATATATATATACATATATATACGATGGGCTTCTTTCAGTTTCCGTCTACCAAATCCACTCACAAGGCTTTGGTCAGCCCGAGGCTATAATAGAAGACACTTGCCCAAGGTGCCACGCAGTGGGAATGAACTCAGAACCATGCGGTTGGTAAGCAAGCTACTTACCACACAGCCACTCCTGCGCTTCTAATAATAATCATGCTTTCAAGTTTGGACACAAACCCAGCAGTTTTGGGCCAGGGATTGGTTGATTGACCCTAGTGCTCAACTGATTACTTATTTTATTAACTCTGAAAGGATGAAAGGCAAAGTCCACCTTGGCTTTATGTTCTGAGCTCAAATGAATCTGAGGTTAACTTTGCCTTTCATCTTTTTGGAGTTGATAAAATAAGAACCAGTTGGTTACTGGGGTTGATGTAATTGACTTATCTGGGGCCTCCCCACTCCACTGCGAAATAGCTGTCCTTGTGCCAAAAATTTGAAACCTATATCATCATCATCATCGTCATTTAATGTCCGCTTTCCATACTAGCATGGGTTGGACGATTTGACTGAGGACTGGTGGACCAGGAGGCGACACCAGGCTCCAATCTGATTTGGATGCCCTTCCTAACGCCAACCACTCCGAGAGTGTAGCGGGTGCTTTTACGTGCCACTGGCACGAGGGCCAGTCACGCGGGTACTGGTGACGGCCACGCTCAAAATGGTGTATTTTACGTGTCACCTGCACAGGAGCCAATCCATCAGCACTGGCAACGATCTCGCTCGAATGTTTTTTCAAATATAATAATAATAATAAGGATGATTTCAAATTTTAGCACATGAGCAGCAGTTTCTGGGGAGGGGTTAAGTCGATGCAACTGACCCCAGTGTTCAACTGTTACTTATTTTATTGACCCTGAGATGGTAAAAGGCAAAGTTGACTCTGGCAGCAGTTGAACTCAGAATGTAAAGACAGATAAAATGCTGTTGAGCATTTTGCCCCGTGTGCTAACAATTCTGTCGGCTTCCCACAATATATAGAGAAAATGTCACACAATCACATGTAATTTTGTTGTTGTTGTTGTTGTTATTGATTGTGGTTATCACCATCATCATTAATTTCATGTTTATAGCAGCTAATTGAACTCAGAAGACGGTTTATATCTAACACTGAAGTTGGTTTCCATGCCAACACATTCAACAAGTTGGTTTGCTAATGAGATGAGACCATGATAACATCCAACACATGCTGTAAGAGTCTCTGTCAGTTCTGTTTCACTATTCTCTGCACCCCATCCCCTCTGTCTGATGCATTGGAGTAAGGAAGGACAGCGGAGAAGTAATTTGAGAAACGGAAGAGAAACAGAAACTGGTTCATCGTGGACATTGCAGAGAAAGATAAGAGAAAGAGCAAAGCAGAGAGAAAAGAAGACATCCTCACATAGTTATTGCATAATTGGAGTGGTGGCTACAGTTACTCTTGCTGTGTTGTGTTTATGGTATGGATACGAGAGGAGGGGACATGCTCTAATGAGGACCAAAAGAACTCAAACATCCCCTGCCAGCATCCAGCATCAGTGTTGGTCAGCAATGATGGTGGGAGTGATACTGTGAGAAGAGGCTGAAATTAGCATGATGTCCAGTTAACAGTTGATGATAGCAATGCTTTACAGTACAAGCTGGCTGTAAGCATCTGAATATGTAAATGTGTTTTTCACCCACAGAACATTTCTGATTTTCTGTCTAGTCAGTCCTGCTACAGATCTGCTTTGTTAGAAGCTTCGGTGACAGCTGAAAGTTGTTACTTACTGTGTACTTCCAACTGGTCTGAACACATCACATCACTCTTCCATTGCCAGAGGACTTTCAGTAGCTGGAAATGATAAATGAGGTCACCACGAAGAGACATCTGTACATGATTGGATTATACTGCTAAACATTTGTACCACATTGAGTACCACTCTCTGAGTCTCTGTGTTTAGGTCCTAGTGACAGGCCGAAGCGAGATGACTAGGAATCACATGAAACTGCAAGTTTTTACACCAAAGTGTCTCCTCCTTAGAAGGATACTGTGACAACTGTGATTAAGAAATAAGAAATGTTAGCACGCCGAAAAAAAGGCGGTGAGCTGGCAGAAACGTTAGCACACCGGGCGAAATGCTTAGCGGCATTTCATCTGCCGTTACATTCTGAGTTCAAATTCCGCCGAGGCCGACTTTGCCTTTCATTCTTTCGGGGTCGATAAATTAAGTACCAGTTACGCACTGGGGCTGATGTAATCGACTTAATCCCTTGTTTGTCCCCTCTACGTTTAGCCCCTTGTGGGCAATAAAGAAATAAGAAGGATACTGTGATAACATCTATAGGTCCCTCACTTCCGGTGGTTTTACTGTATGCCCTGACACCAGCCAAGAGTATTTCTGCTTCCCTGCATTGAGGTGGATTGTCGTCACATATGCTAGTTAACCCAGGTTCTACTATTCCAGGCTAGTGTAGACCTGGCAACAACATTGCTATCATCACATTTTGATATCAATAATAATTGGTGAATTTGGTTTCTTTTACCTTTTCCTTGTTTCAGTCATTAGGCTGTGGCCATGCTAGGGCACCACCTTGAAGAATTTTTAGTTGAACGGATCAACTCCAGTACTTAATTTTTTTTGTTCAACTTGGTACTTATTCTGTTGGTCTCTTTTGCTGAACTGTTAAGTTACAGAGATATAAGCATGCCCAACACCAGTTTTCAAGTAGTGGTGGAGGATAAAGACAGACAGACAGGTGCATGCACACATACACGCACATACATCCATATGACAGGCTTCTTTCAGTTTCAATCCACCAAATCCACCCGCCAGGCTTTGGCCTGCCTGAGGCTATAAAAGAAGACATTTGCCCAAGGTGCCATGCAGTGGGACTGAACAAACCATATGGCTAGGAAGCAAGCTTCTTACCACACAGCCATACTTACGCCTATGTGAGTAAATCCTATGTGACAAATCTGGATAAGTTAGGATTTTCAGAAAAAGAAGTCAACTAATCCAATTCATACATTACAAATACAATCTGTTAGTGGAACAGTAAAAATATGTAAGCCTTTTCTCAAGTTTGCACTACGAATTTTGTCTTTGTTATCGGTATTCCAATGATGGAGATTTGCACTTTTATTAGAAACCATCTCCTTCCTAAGAAGAAGATTTCAAATAATTAAAAATGGAAGCAAACATACACACATGCATGTGTCTGTGTATGCATGCATGTATACATATATAGATACTCACACTCCTCAAATAAGTGTATGGTTTATGGGAATACGATTGGCTATTCAAGGACAGCTCTCTCATTACCTAATAGATGTACGGGGTATATTTTATGGCGATGTTCTAAGTGTGCTATTCAGTTGAACTTTGGTATACCTTTTAAATCTGTGTATGTGTGTAAACATGCAGCTATGTGCCTGTAGTTGTATGTATATATGTGGGTGAATGTATGCATATGCATTTTATGAATTTTTCAAATCTAATCTATTTATTAGTGTTTATGAGGTTTTCTCTATTGCGCCAGCCATTTACGTTTGAAAATGGAAAGAAGCAACTATGTATATTTAATCTCTAAAGATCACATTAATAGTGTACAAAATTTGAATCTATCAGACATTTAAATATTTAACTCTTTGTGGTTAGTCATATGTTAGCATAAAGAGGTCTGAAACAAGATGAATACCCAGACTGCATACAGTGAGGGTTAGGTTGGAGTTAGGGTGTGTCTCTTAACTCACCAGTGCAGTGTCAATGAAGTTTATTCACACATTACTCCTCTGTCGGTGTTAGTATTTCATGCATGCTCATTTATACATATGTGCATGTGTATGTGTCATATGTGCATACATGAATGCCCATACATACATACACATGTGCACAATAAGCTTCTTTGGGTTTCTTATTTCTTTATTGCTCACAAGGGGCTAAACACAAAGAGATTAAGTCGATTACATCAACCCCAGTGCGTAACTGGTACTTAATTTATCAACCTTGAAAGGATGAAAGGCAAAGTCGACCTCAGCGGGATTTGAACTCAGAACGTAATGGCAGACGTAATGCTGCTAAGCATTTCGCCCCGGGGCATGCTAACGTTTCTGCCAGCTCGCTGCATTTAGATTTCTGCCTACCAAATCTACTCACACAGCTTTGGTTGGTATGGGGCCCATGTTTACCACACAGTAGGACTGAACTTGAAACCACATGGTTGGGAAGCAAACTTCTTACCGTACAGCCACACCTGTGTCTTATATGTATATGTATAAATATATGTATATATACATAGGACCACACCTCTGGCAGTAGACTGGATGATAGTAATCTGTTTGGAGCACTAAATTCACCTGTAGCAGTCATACATGTAACAGAACACACAAGAGATATACTTAAGTGTGTGTGTCTGTCTGTATGTATGTATGTACAGGTACATTAAATCACCATTTTTACGTGTTCTGCCTTGCTTGCATGAGCTCACTTCTTGTACTGTTATGTTATTTCCTTCATAACATTCATCTTCCTGAGATCAACTTAACAAATTCTTCCCAATACTTTTTGTTTTATTTTTATTTTCCAAAAATTTCTTCCACTTGGATTGTTTTGCATATGTTACCATAAAAGTATTCCTGTGTGTGTGTGTGTTTGTGCATGTGTATACGTCTGTATATGTTTGAGGGTGTGTCTGTGTATACACATACATTCAACTACACAATCTCTTAGATTTACTGCAAAGAAGCTGAAGAACTAAAAGCAAAATGATTATATTCTTCACATTTATTTCTTCTTCATTAATAATCTACATTCAATGACTCTTCTGGGACTACAAATACCATCATTTTGAGGTTAATGCTACTCCATAACTATGCAAATATAATTATCTCTGATGTTTAAACTCAGAATTGTACCGATGATATCTACAAGACTGAAATGTGTAAGCAGCTGAAATAAAATTGAATAAATATAAAATAGATTGGGCAAATTTTTGTGTATTTTTGAAATTTGTTTTACAAATTTATTTTCAAAATATTATGAGTCAACAAATAGATATTTTCCAGTGAAACATTGCACCATAATTACAAAAAATTTAATTGAATAACGAGCTGATGGATTAACCAGAACATTATTTTGTTTGTGTTGTGTTGCATGATTTATTTTTTAGATGTCATAAGGAAAGTAAATTGTTTGGAAAAATATGCCTTTTGTAGTCAAAAGAAATGGATTAAGAACCCAATATGTTTCTATCTATCTATCTGTCTGTCTGTCTGTATTATGACCTCCATACCTCAAGGGTATGCTCTGGCATGTGCCACTATCTCTCACTCTCTTCTCTTACTCGACCATCCCATTTATACCCTTGTGAGTATGCCCGGCATTTTGCCACCATTTCTCTCCTGCTCTCCCTTGCACTCCTGCTCTCTCTCTTGTCCTCCCTCTGCTCCTGCTCTTCCCTCAGGTTGGGTAACCATGTATCTTCTTTACAACAGCACACCTGTTTCTGCTCTGATAGCAGTGGGCAGGAATATGGTCTGTGGGGGGGCCAAGGACACTGGAAGTCTCCATTGTCACAGATTTGATCATAAATGACTGGATACTTTGATAGTTTACTTTTCTCAGTTTACTGTTCCACAGTCAGGTGGTTGGCAATTGAATTGACTCCCCCACCTGGATTACCAGGTGAGGAGGGTGTTGTGGAACCTCAGAAGGATGAAAAACAAAACCTATCACAGGACAGATGAGCTCATTGTGAGCTAACAGCCATCCACATGAGTTGTGTCTCATAAAAAACATCCTTCCTGTGGGCGAGCAAACCATGTAGCCAGTCCAAGACTGTAGCCACAACAACTCTAATGGAAAACATACTGTTGGTATCTGTTTTCCCCCCACATTGAAAAAGAATTCATTCCATCACTTTTATATGGTATAGTAAAATTGCAGAATCAATACAACCTGATGCATAATAATTCAAATAAATACTTCTACACATAAAACCGCCAAAGAAATAAATAACGTTATCAAAAAATACACACCTGTGAATTACAGTACCAGGTTATCAGGAGGTTTTTCAGATGTAGCAAGTCTTTTCACCAACATTCCAGTTACAGAAACAATTGAAGTTATATTAATTGTATACAAAATAAAAGCCAGCCATGATTTCATCAAATTTATATATATATATATATATATATATATATATATATATATATATAAATAAATCAAGATGTTAGCAACTTGCACATTGGAAGTAGAGTTTCTTTGCCCGTAAAGCAAGCTATATCAACAAAAAGATGGAATAGCTATGAGTTCTCCCTTAGGACTCATGTTTGCCACATTCTACTTATAGAAAATAAAATAACACTCAATGCAAGCATATAACTAGATATGTACAGTAGACGATATACTGTTTATAATGGACACATTAGAAGAGGCTGAGAAATTGGATGTAGACCTAGAAAACAGCTTAGTACTAATATTTAGCATCCAAAACAATACCAATGCAACTGCATTTCTAAACATGACCGTTCAGATTAAAAACTATAGATCTATTATGTCAGTTTATTCAGATACAAACAAATGCATAGACCTGCATTGAGATAACAAAAATGCTCGCATAACTACAGAATGTCAGTAATAAAATCACTACTTCAGAGAGCATTTAGATTCTCTGTCACACATGAAACAATTGATAAAGGAACGCACAGAATGAAACAAAAACACTAATCAACCACAGATATTCAAAGAGACTAGAAGATCAAGTTTCTGATGAATGTTGACGAAAATACAATGCAACAAATACATTAGACAATATCGCAACTAAAAATTATACGTATTACTCACCAAATGTATTATGTGGAACAAAAGAGACAAACATGCAGTGAAAACTATAAAACAAAACCAGAAAATGTGTTGTCACACCAAACCATAAGCCAATACTAGTAATAAGAGAGAGTACCTCCTCGTTAACAATACGCTGTAATCATGTAAAGCTGAAAACGAAGTCGACTGACCAATGTAATTTATACATTTGGCTTTAAAGTGAATAGTTGTGTTTTGCCTTTGTAGCAGTTGATTGTAATACTGTTATACTAGTCATTGTGTATGTCACCATTCTGTACTACCTGATTGACTATGTGAGTGGTTAGTTTGAGCTATATTGTTTTCACCTGATATTTTTCAGCATCTCAGAAATAATCAATAATGGTCTAGCAGTTTTCCTTGCTTTCCTATCCTTAATTGTACTTTCATCCATACAATTTTCAACTTTTGTTAAGTCTACATTGGGTTGTTCCTTTGCCTCTCATGCATACTTCATGTTCAGCAATCTTTTTGTAGTAAGCTTTCCAAGCCTTTCTCTTCTCTCAGTACAGGTGAGGGTAAGTGGCATTCCATCACACATTTCCTCAACAATATCTCAATTTCCATTGGTCCTCTGTGTTGTGATCCAGAACACCACAAGGCATTTGATTCTCTCATCACAAAATGTTGGCAAACCTTTTACTTTCAGCTTATCTCTATGATACCAAGAACTGATATTTAGTTTCTCTGCCCAATTATGTTCCTTTCCCTCTTCTTTCATTCAGTCTTTCTAAGGCTGTCTTTTGGCTTTTATGAATCTCTCCTGCCATTCTTATTTCTCTATTGCCCACAAAGGGGCTAAACATAGAGGGGACAAACAAGGACAGACAAAGGGATTAAGTTGATTACATCAACCCCAGTGCGTAACTGGTACTTTATTTATCAACTCCGAAAGGATGAAAGGCAAAGTTGACCTCGGTGGAATTTGAACTCAGAACGTAGCGATGACCGAAATATCGCTAAGCATTTCGCCCAGTGTGCTAACGTTTCTGCCAGCTCGCCGCCTTCTACCAAAATGTTACCTTTTATATGTTACCTCTCCTGCCATTCTACCAAAATGCTACCTTTCGTATGACTGGTACCTTGATACAGCCAGAGTGGCAGTGGGATGATAACATTATACAGCTGTCATTCATGGTTATACACATGACGTTGCACACATTTGTTCGCACAAAACCACAAGTTCAAAGGAGTGGGGTAAATCGATTGACCCCAAAAGAATGAAAGGCAAAGTTAACCTCGATGGCATTTGAATCCAGAACATAAGGACAGATGAAATGCCATTAATCATTTTTCCTGACACAGTAACGATTCTACCAGCTTGGTGCCTTCAATTCATATGTAATATGTGCCACAGAAATTATATTTGTTAGTTACTCTTAATTTCTGTACTAATATAGAATATTTCTCACAACTAAGTTATAAAATTACCTGGTGCGCTTTACCCACAGGAACTACCACAAACTTTTTCTCCACCTTGGGAATGTATTATTTATCCTTTTCTCCATCAATGATTGGCTCCTTTTCTATCATTGCATTTAACTTACTGATCCTTTCTTCAACAACACCACTGCCCTTCTCTTTCCATTTTCCAAAATTCTTTACCATACTCTTATACTTATTACTCAGCTCGTTTGCGAAACTCCTCTGATTCCAACAATAAGAACTCTAACTTAAATTTACTAATGCTTCTGGATTCCCTATACTTAGTTCTTTTCTACATGAGCAATCGTAATTCCTTATGACTAATAATTCCCAAATCCCCTGTATAAATATGCCCACATTCTTCATAAAGGAAATGAGAATTCCTACAGTCAAATTCACATAGAAAAATTTCTCTAAATCTGGCATAGACACATTTAGTGTAATTGGATAATAACCTAACTATGGTAGCTCTGTAAGTGTAACTAATGCACATTTCCTTATCTGTGATTTCAGCCAGAAAAGGCTATTTATCTTGTTATCCTTAAATATTGAATTTAAATGTAAATTGCCTATAGGCTTATTAATATAAAGTATCATTATAAAATCCATTATTTATATATACATATTTATATAATATCTTTATTATTATATTTTAAGTGATCATCACCATCATCATTTTATCATCTACTTCTCCATGATTGCTTGGGCTGGATGAAGTTTTTATTGAGGCAAATTTTCTATGGCTAGATGCCCTTCTTATCAGCAACCTTCACCTGTTTCTGACCATTGTAGTATTTCCTCATAGCCAGATGCGGTTACTCAGAATACTGGGAATGAATGACACTGCTTGTATGACAGTGACACTCGTTTACAACTACCACACAATGTCAGCACAACTCTCTCACACACACATACTCATACACACAGTATTCTTCTTTCGCTTTTTGTCTACCAAATCCATTCAACAGAAAGAATACGGAGACAAGGAGAAAAACACGGAGAAAAAAAATTGAATAGTGTTCAGTCAACGGTCAATCATAATATATATGTGTGTGTGTGTGTGTGTGTGTGTGTGTGTGTGTGTGTGTGTGTGTGTGTGTGTGTGTGTGTGTGTAATCACTAATAATCTTATCAAATAGTTCAAAATTACTGGGCTTCAAAATTCTTTGTTTAAAATGAATTAAAAGTTATCTGCTTATTGGAATCAAAGTTCCAGATATTGTTGCTAAAATTTCAAATAAGCTGCAACACAACCACTGCGACAAATGTGCTGCTTTGTGGAGATGGAAACAAAAGCACCCAAACTGCCAAAGATATGATGGGAATATATCTTGATGGTAATGGATGGTATTGTATGTTGGTATTGGGAGTTGAGATATTGTATTCGGGTTGGCAGGTGTGTGTGTGTGTGTGTGTGTGTGTGAGGGAGAGAGAGAGAGAAAGAGAATAAGCTATTATATTCACAGAAGTTATCAAATGGTTATTGTTATCAAGCATAGTTGAATCCAAACTCTTTTATCTAAAATGAATAAAAAGATTATCTGCTTATTAGAATGTATGGTCCAGATATTTTTATATCTTCAGTTTTATAATATTATAATATTGGCCAGTTATTGTTATCAAAAAAAGCTTTTCTCCAAACTGATCATCATCATCATTGTTTAACGTCCACTTTCCATGCTAGCATGGGTTGGACGATTTGACTGAAGACTGGCGAACTGGATGGCTGCACCAGACTCCAATCTGATCTGGCAGAGTTTCTACAGCTGGATGCCCTTTCTAACGCCAACCACTCCGAGAGTGTAGTGGGTGCTTTTATGTGCTACCAGCACGAGGGCCAGTCAGACACACACGCACACATATATATATTGCTAGCCACTACGCTTCCTTTTTTTTCTCTCCTTGTTTCTTTCTGTGGAAGAGCGTAGGCTCGAAACATTAAAGACTTTTTCACTTACTGAGCATTATACTAATACATCTGTTTGTTGTCTACACCACCTGTCTTCATCTTTTGTTTTTTATATACGACAGGCTTCTTTCAGTTCCTGTCCGCCAAATCCACTCACAAGATTTTGGTCAGTCCAAGATCGTAGTAGAAAGCAGTTTCCCAATATATCACGCAGTGGGACTGAACCCAGAACCATGTGGTTGGGAAGCAGGTTACTTACCACACAGAGCCATGTATAAGCACACACACATGCATATATATGTACGTATGCATGTACTTACATAAAACCCATTTCATTAAATAAAACAGATATTGGCTTTTAGTGGAGTAGAATGTGATTGCGTTGATAAAATTCAGAAAAATAGTGTCATATTTACAGCAAATATACCAACGAGAAATTAATTTCATTTAATTGTATTTCAAGGTAATAAATATTTTTCATTTGAAACTTAATATATATATATATATACACACGACAGGCTTCTTTCAGTTTCTGTCTACCAAATCCACTCACAAGTCTTTGGTTGACCTGAGGCTATAGAACACAATTGCCTAAGATGCCATGCAGTGGGATGAACCCAGAACCATGTGGTTGGGAAGCAAGCTTCTTGCCACACAGCCATGCCTGTATATAGGGAGAATTCACAAAAAAACAAAAGACGAAGACAGGTGATGTAGACAACAAACAGATGTATTAGTTTAATGCTTGGGAAGTGAAAAAGTCTTTAACGTTTCGAGCCTACGCTCTTCCACGGAAAGGAACAGGGAGAGAAAATAAAGAATGTGTAGTGGCTAGTGATCTATCATGGTGTGCATGTTTTGTGTGTGCGTGTATGTTTGTACTTGCCTGGTATTCAGGAATTACAAGATAAAGACGGCAAAACATCTCACAAGCCGGATTTGCATAACATTCATTTTTAGAAATTGGAACCTCTAGAACAAGTCATTAGACTCAGAATTTTTGGTACCCATGAAGAGTATTATGAAATGTGTGAGTGTGTTATTTATACATACATACATATACATATATATATGTGCACACACATGTATTGGAGTATAACTTTGGAAGTATAGTTTTCCCACCTTGTGTAATATCAGGCAACATGGTATATATATATATATATATATATATATATACATAAAGTTGTTCTATCAAATTTCTTAGTGCTTATGCAAAATGATGAAATAAATATTAAGTTTCAAATGAAAAATATTTATTACCTTGAAATACAATTAAATGAAATTAATTTCTCGTTGGTATATTTGCTGTAAATATGACACTATTTTTCTGAATTTTATCAACGCAATCACATTCTACTCCACTAAAAGCCAATATCTGTTTTATTTAATGAAATGGGTTTTATGTAAGTACATGCATACGTACATATATATGCATGTGTGTGTGCTTATACATGGCTCTGTGTGGTAAGTAACCTGCTTCCCAACCACATGGTTCTGGGTTCAGTCCCACTGCGTGATATATTGGGAAACTGCTTTCTACTACGATCTTGGACTGACCAAAATCTTGTGAGTGGATTTGGCGGACAGGAACTGAAAGAAGCCTGTCGTATATATGTATGTATGTATATATATATATATGTGTGTGTGTGTGTGTGTAGTTCAAATTTGCTAAAAGACAAAGACAGATGAAGCAACGACAAGCAGGTGTATTAGTTTAATGCTTGGGAAGGAAGGAAAAGTTTTGGACGTTTCAAGCCTACACTCCCTGAGAGAAAGGTTTAAGAGGAAAAAAAAAACAGAGAAAATGAAAAAAAAAAAAAAAAAAAAAAATCCTGGGGAGAGCAGAAAACGTGTAGGTATTAACAATTCAACATGATGAAGTGTGTGTGTGTGTAGCTCTGAAAAGTAATTATATTCCTTCCTGAATAAAAGAAGTTGATAGAAAACAATCATACGATTTCATAAAATAATTAACGTTGTATAAAGTAGAAATTATATGTCTTTAATTTAAATTAAGACATAAACATACATATTGTACATGCATACACATACACAAACCTACTGCTTCTCTAAGTATTTGTAAAGTTTATCCTTGTGCTTAAACTGTACTTACGTCTCTGTGAGTGTGAAGGTGTATGTATGTGATAGACAGATGTATGTGAGAGTGTGTGTGTCTATGTATTCACTTTCTGCTTGAAAAAGTACAATTTCAAAAAAATCACTGCATATTGCGACAAACTCGTCATTTGAAGTAAATTGATGATTTCAAAAATTGGAGTCAGTCTAGTAAAACAGATATCATTGTTACATTCAGTATTCCCAAATTGCCACAAATCCATTGAAATTATGTCGGCAATGTTAGTTACAAATTAACAAGCCAGAACCCGACTTGTCAAAATAAATGTGTTCCCTAACATCCTTTATGGTTAATATATATATAATACAAGGGGAGTAAGCAATGCTACATTCCTTGAATAATTATTTCCCTTCGCTTCTTTTCCTGGACACCTTTTGTACCACCGGTGATCTCATAAAATCTCGTGTTGCACACTCGCCTAAGAAAATGGCAGAATTGTCTCCAGCGTTTCAACTAAGATTGAATAATTGCCAATACATTTTCATGAAACCACAGTACTCTGTCATTAAATTTTTTTTTTATCTATTCCACCAGTGTGTGTGTGTGTGTGTGTGCACGCTGATAAGTCTCTGGCTTTGGATAAAAGAAAATACAATAGGATGAGCCAATTAAGATTTTATTCAACATGTTCCCCTGTTAGATTCACATACTTATTGCAGCGATTCTTCAGTTTTTCTAAGCCTTGTAAAAGAACTTGGAATGTTGGGCCTTTAACACACACACACACACACACACACACACATGTACATATGCATATATGTGTGTGTGTGTGTGTGTGTGTGTGTGTGTATATATATATCATCATCATCATCATCATCGTTTAACGTCCGCTTTCCATGCTAGCATGGGTTGGACGATTTGACTGAGGACTGGTGAAACCGGATGGCTACACCAGGCTCCAATCTAATTTGGCAGAGTTTCTACAGCTGGATGCCCTTCCTAACGCCAACCACTCAGAGAGTGTAATGGGTGCTTTAAGAATTTAAGGAATGGAGAAAACGCATGTTATAATTGCATACTTTATTCCTACATATGTTTCAAAGGATTACAACCTGTGTGATCCATAGGGATCTTTGATATTAAAATTGTAACCTTCTCATCAGGGAAAGCATGGGAATCATCTTAAACGTAAGACATGACCGATTATGAAAACAATAGATGGATAAGATTATGACTTGATTCATTTCTATCAGAAGAATTTTTATTCATTAAGATAGAAGAAATACACATAATTATATATATATATATATATATATATATATATATATATATATATATATATATATATAAACACACACACATGTATATAGAAATCATAAAAGTCAGGTGGTATGAGACGTGAATTTTTATTTATTTAAACCATGTAGCATCCTGAGTATATATATTTCACAAAGTTCTTCATGTAGTATTTATTTCATTGTGGAAGAAATTATACTTACATGCTTGTAGCAATATGTATGCTCCATATTGCACAATACAATTGTACATTCACCAATGAATGGTGGTAGTGGGGGAACCCCAGCTCATGAGATCACTAGAACACCAACAATCGGCTTGATATGTGTGTGTGTGTGTGTGTTTTACTGTCTTCTTGCCTTGACATCACTTAGTGGTTGTAAGTGAGAATCACTGTCACGCAAGCAGTGTTCATTATTTCGTACCTGTCGTTTAATCATGTCTGGGCATGGTGACATATTACTTAGCACGGAAACAAGGTGAAAGCCAGCGATGTAAGTAGCATCCAGCTATACAAAAATCTATCTGAGCCATGCAAACATGGAAAAGCAGATATTTCATCTATCTATCTATCTATCTATCTATCTATCTATCTATCTCTCTATCTATCTATCTATCTATCTATTTTTATGGTAGTCTGGCCTTAGAGTCCCTCATAGCGTGAGGCATTAATTGTATAGTAATGCCCTTATATAAATAAAAATATATATGTTGGGAATAAATGATGGATTTTTTTCCCCTTATGATGTTTTTTTCCCCCTTATGAGGTTTTTTTCACGCTAGCTACTTGATAAATTCTTGTAAAAGAATTCATCCTATTATTGAATTTAAATCTATCTACCTATCTATCTATCTATCTATCTATCTGTCTGTATATATATATATATATATATGTATATTACATGGATGATAATATTTTAAGGCAAGACATTACAACCATATCTCACAGTTCAAGTGTTTCAATTCTGTGTATCTACACATATTTACTCAATTATTGATTTTTGTCAATGGTTTCTCCCACTGTTTTTGATGAGCCATTTTTTTATCATTAATAAAACTATCAGCATTTTTTATGACATGGATATGCTAGTACGTACATTACCCTTTTATCATTGAAATTATTCTATCAAACATAATGCTTATTTATTCACATTGTTTTGAATTAAACATACATTATCTTGTAGCTTCAAACTTTGGATGATGGTGATAGTTTATTTTTGAAATGACATTGCAGGGTAGGTGTGAGAGGCTGGATCTGCATGGTTTGAATGTAAAACAGGTTGCATATTTGGGCCCAGATATGACCTGTTTAATTGCTAAAAGGATAAACAAGGATTTAAGATTTGAGCAACTAAAAGTTTCATGCATAGATAGAACGGTGATCGGATGAGTTTGTGTAGTGTGCCACTTAGAGTACAGAAGCTTGTCTGATCTTTGTAGAATGTAAGCATGAAACTTATTGTAGCTCATTTTTAAATCTTTGGTTATTAAATGATGGAGTATTTTCTTTTGCTGATTCTAGCAATAATGCTATAGTACATTAGGTGTGTGTGTGTGTGTGTGTGTGTGTGTGTGTGCTTGTGTGTGTGTGTGTGTGTGTGTGTGTGTGTGTACCTATTGCACTCACACATATATAAATTTTTTCACAATTACTGCCATCATGTATGTAATTTTTTCTTTTATCGTTCATTTACTTGTTTCAGTCATTAGACTGTGGCCATACTAGGGCACCACCTTGAGTATAAATTGGTAAAAGAAAAACAAAAAACAGACAAAAAAAAATCAAACTGAGTGTACCAAGAATAACAACAGCAGACATACCTAGTGTATTGATGTACTTTTGGTTTTTTGAGTCTGTCCCAGTTAAACTCTGATTCAGGAAACCTTTGATGAAGTGTGTTGCAATTGTTACCCTTTCTGTTTTTGCAAACACAATGAAGGAGAATTGACTTTTATTTCTAGCAGTTTGACTGACTACATTAAGACTCTCCTCAGTGGCTCGGTTTGCTTACAGTGGATTTTAGGCAAAACAACAACGTAACTAGAAAGTTGTCAGATCGTTGTTTAGCCCAGAGTCAGCCCAGCTTGAGCAGAACTGTGATCTATGATCAATTATATTTCATCTGTGATCATTCCATGTCTTCTTTATTTTCTTTGCATGTATAATGTATCCAGGATATTACATTCTCCAATATCTCCTTTTTTTTTTCTCTATTAAAGGTAGTAAAGTTAAATATATGAAAGATTTGGCTTCTATTTCCAGCAATTGGAAAACCATGCAGAAACTTTCTTGGTAGGCCTTTAGCATTTAATCCAACGCAAATATTTTACCTGTTTAATGTTAAAACTGACTAGATCTAACCCCTTACACCTACCCTACACTGTCATTCTTAAAATATACCATTGAAATCTTGAAGCTACACAATAATGTGTCGTGGTTAATTTAAAGCAATGTGAATAAATAAGCAATGCATTTGTCGAAGAAATCTGAATGGTAATGGGTGAATGCCATTGCTGCAGTTTGGTGATACCAAGGGAATATATTTAATGTTATTCCAATAAATGAGTTTTTTTTAGCCATCTAGAGTTCTTTCCCTTGTTTATAATTATTTTTATTCAATTTTCTGTTATAACATCGTAAGATTTTTCTGCATGACAATTTAAATCGTCAAGCCTTTTGAGTATTAGTTTCACAAACGAGACCCAAATGCAGAGCATATATTTTTCTGTACTGTTAAAACAAATTAATACTAGACAGAATTCACACACACACACACACGCACACGCACACACACGTCAAATGTAATGCTTATTTATTCACATTAGTTTGACTTAATCATCCCTGATCTTAGAACTCTGAGATTTCAATGATGTGATCAGACATTTTTAGCATGGCATTATGAGGTAGTAGTGAGAGGCCAAGTTTTGATAGTTTGAACACAAGACAGGTAGAATATCTGGGCCGGATATGGCTGAATTAAATGCTAAAGGGTGTGGTGTCTTTTTGCTGTTAATGTGTTTCTTTAAAAACAAAATTTTTTAAAATTCACCTTTCTTCTTTTTCTCCTCTTCATATTTTCCAGGCAGTGGTTACTAGTTCTATGAATGCTGCAACCATCACGACTACATCTATCACCTCTTCCTCCTCAACTTCTTCTTCCTCCTCCTCCTCTTCTTTTTCCTCCTCCTCCTCCTCCTCCTCTTCCTCCACCTCCTCTACCTCCACTAAGATAGACCCAAATAATAGTTCGACCAGCTCCACAGAACAGACAGTCACAAGTAGCACTACTTCTCTGTCCGTCCCGACATCAACTGGAAAAGCAAATAACAACAACAACATCAACACCAACAACAACAACACCACCACTGCCAACAACAACAGTAACAACAATAACAACACTAGCACGTCCACTAACCTCTGCACCACAACCACTTTGGCCACTACAACATCCAGCAGCACAAGCACAAGTCTAGAACCCAACTCGGAGATTTACTGTAAGATCTGTGATGCATGCTTCAACTCACCCAAGCAAGCGACGCAGCATTACCAGGGCAAGAACCATGCCAAGAAAATGCGAACTGCTGAAGCTGCTGCAAAATTAGCCGAGGCTGTTGGAACAGGAACTATAACAGAGTAAGTGTTTTTGTTTGTTTGTTTGTTTGTTTTACTGTTTTACTGTTTAACTTGTTTAACTTGTTTCAGTCATTTTGACTGTGGCCATGCTGGATCACCGCCTTTAGTCGAGCAAATCGACCCCCAGGACTTATTCTTTGTAAGCCTAGTACTTATTCTATCGGTCTCTTTTTGCCGAACCGCTAAGTGACGGGGACGTAAACACACCAGCATCGGTTGTCAAGCAATGTTAGGGGGGACAAACACAGACACACAAACACACACATATATATATATGCATATACATATACATATATACGATGGGCTTCTTTCAGCTTCCGTCTACCAAATCCACTCACAAGTCTTTGGTTGGCCTGAGGCTACAGTAGAAGACACTTGTAATATCATAGCATAATATGTGCTGTTTTTCATGTGTTGTACACAAGGCACATATTATGCTATGATATTACATATGTAATGAAATACAGCCTCGCCTGCACCTATATGTTGTGTGTGTGTGTGTGTGTGTGTGTGTGTGTGTGTGTGTGTGTGTGTGTGTGTGTGTGTGTGTGTGTGTGTGTGTTATATATACAATGGGCTTTTTTCAGTTTCTTATTTCGTTATTGCCCACAAGGGGCTAAACATAGAGGGGACAAACAAGGACAGACAAAGGGATTAAGTCGATTACACGCCCCCAGTGCGTAACTGGTACTTAATTTATCGCCCTCAAAATAATCGTGTTTTATAATTTATTCATGTATTTGTGGCGGTGCTCCGGCATGACCAGACCCACAATTGTTCAAACCAATCAAAGAACTAACTATATGCAAAATAACCAGCAATTTTGCTTTCATTTTCTAAGGGAGATAATTAACTGCAAAGGAGTAGCTTCCCCTGGAGACCGCTTTTTCAACGGTATTTCCTGCAATGTTTGTAGCACTTATGTCTTTGTATATTTCTCCTCGTCTTGTTGGGTGGGCTGCTTTCGTAAAGATTTACGTTCTTACGTAGACATAACCCAACGTGTTAGAAAACAATTTGGTGGAATTCTGGTTTAAGTGCACCATATAACCCCTGATAGCTTTTACAGAAAGGAATGCATATGATTATGAAAAAAAAAAACTGAAAAAAAAACTGTGTTTTAACGTATAACATGTCCTCCTGACATCCTCCTCGTTTCTTTGTCACTCTGATATCTATTCATGTTTTGTCAATATCCCCCCCCCATCCCCTAAGGTAGCGAGTTGGCAGAATGGTTAGCACACCGGACCAAAAATGCTTTGCGGCATTTCGTCTATCATCACGTTCTGAGTTCAGATTCCGCCGAGGTCGACTTTGCCTTTCATCCTTTCGAGGTCGATAAATTAAGTACCAGTTGCGTACTGGGTCGATCTAATCGACTGACCTCCTCCTCTAAAATTTCGGGCCTCGTGCCTAGAGTAGAAAAAAATATTTCTTCCCCATACCATAAGGTGGCAAGTTAGCAGAATCGTCAGCACACCGACGCAAATACTTAACGATATTTCGTGTGTCGTTACGTTCTAAGTTCAAATTCCGCCCAGGTCGATTTTGTCTTTCATTCTTTCGGAGTCGATAAAATAAGTGGGTCGATATAATTGACTTACCCACACCCTCAAACTTACTGGCATTGGGCCAAAATTTGAAACCAATATTATTCTCCCCTTAAACACATTTAATGATCCCTTAGGATTTAAGCTAATTCGAACTGTCCGTATTTGAAACTTTAATTTAAGAAAGAAATTCGAGAAAGAACGGAAATTTTAGGATCTTTTGGGACGGGTGGGTGTTTAAAAATTAAAAAGAAAAAATTTTTTTTTTTTTTTTCATAATCGTATGAATTCTCGTGTATAGAACTTGAAGTACACCAAATTTTTCTGAAAATTTGAAAAAAATAAAACAATCTATGACTAGGTTATATGGGGTGCTTAAACCGGAATTCTGCCAATAATGTTCTATTGATAGAGATTCATCTTGTTAGGTGGAGGCGCAATGGCCCAGTGGTTAGGGCAGCGGACTCGCGATGATAGAATCGCGGTTTCGATTCCCAGACCGGGCGTTGTGAGTGTTTATTGAGCGAAAACACCTAAAGCTCCACGCGGCTCCGGCAGGGGATGGTGACGAACCCTGCTGTACTCTTCCACCACAACTTTCTCTCACTCTTACTTCTTGTTTCTGTTGTACTTGTAATTTCTGTTGTACCTGTGAATATCCCCCGAGAACTAT
>NC_142953.1:11287848-11290348 GCF_046866305.1 Octopus bimaculoides
AGATGGAAGAAGTAAACTCGGGACAAATTTCAGATGTTGACAGGAAATGAAAAAAAAAAAGAAAAGAAAAGAAAACGAAACTGTAAAAGTGATGAAAGAAGAATTGAAGAAAAGTGTTGTGGGGTGGAAATACAGATTGTGGAATAAAACAGAGAAATGAAAGTTTGTGTGTGTGTGTGTGCGTGTGTGTGTGTGTGTGTGCATGCATGCGCATGTGGTAGAGAGAGAGAGAGAGAGAGAGTGTGTGTGAGGGTGAGAGTCAGAGAAGGGATGTAGCATTCACAACATTCAAGTCTGTTGGTAGTAATCATGTGTTTATATATATGTATATATATGTGTGTGTATATATACACACACACACACACACACACACACACACACACACACACACACACACACACACACACACACATATATATGTATATATTTTATACTCATACCAGCATGAAAGGGGGATATATATATATCCCCCTTGGTGATATATATATATATCTATACTATATATAAAACAGAGATGTGTGTGTAATCGCTTTTCACGTGAAATCGACTTCACCAAATGCTTCCATACTTGTAATGCATGAATAATTTGACCTCAGATAACTCTTAGGCTCTTCATTTGATTTTTTAAATTAAAAATAAATAATATTGCTTTATATTTAAGATTCACTTCTTTAAAAAGGTTCCTCAATGTCAACTTCCGGTATTGACGTAACAACCGCAAAAAGCTTCACTCTCTATTTTGTGTGTTCATGTGTATGAGAGAGAGAGAGAGAGAGAGAGAGAGAGAGAGAGTAAATACTACATACACACCGCTCTCTCACTCTGTCTCACACACATACACACACCCCTTGACTTACTCACACTGTCTCTTACAAACACACACATACATAAATGCATACAAACATATTTACAAAGACACACGTGTGTATGCGCACGCGTGCGTGTTTGTAAGAGACAGAGTGTGAGTGAGTCAAGGGCTGTGTTGTCATATGCATACATCCAAAGATGTATATATATTTATGCATGTACGTATACATGACAACAAACCTCTCTCTCTCACTCACACTCTGTCTCTTACAAACACACACATACATAAATGTATACAAACATATTTACAAAGACACATGTGTGTATGCGTGCTTGGGGAGGTTCCACAATCGCCATTTATTTCAATTACTCTTCTGAGGATATTCACGTAAATCATTTTTTTCATTTAATCCCCATTTTAATTTTCGTAAAAGTTTCCAAGTACCAATGAGGCTTTTTGGCACATCTTCAATTTTCCCCATTCATGAGAGGCGCCCAGCCATCATTCATCTGAGAGTCCATCTACAGAATGTCCTCAAATTTCTATACAGCATATTTTGCCTTTTTTTCTTCAAGTATATAAGCAACAATTTCATTCCCGAGCAACGCCGGGTGCCTCTGCTAGTATATATATATATATATATATATATCTGTGTATAATGTACGTGTTGTCATGTTTTATATGTATGATATACTTGTATGGTGTTTATGTTTCGAGTTTTCTTTTATAGTGGTTTATAAAAATGGAAGATAAAACTTAAAGAAATAAACATTCATCAAATGGAAAGAAAACCTCTGTGTTTATGTTTGAAACAAGGCATTTTTGTGCAGAAATACGTTGTGCACAGTCTCGTACTATAAACTAACCATTAACTGCATCTTTTAATTTTGCAGGCAAAAAGATCTCTCTCTCTCTTTCTCTCTCTCTCTGTATATACACACACGCACACACACAAGGTGGCGAGCTGGCAGAAATGTTAGCAAGCCGGGCGTAGCCATCTGGTTCGCCAGTCCTCAGTCAAATCGTCCAACCCATGCTAGCATGGAAAGCTGACGTTAAATGATGATGATGATGATGATGATACACACACACACACACACACACAAGGGTATGCTGAAAAGTTTCTGGCTTTGAATAAAGAAGTGGTATTGAAGTCTGTTGTTGCTTTTTTTATAGTAACCTGATATGGTTGGTGTAGACATTTCTACTATAAATCAAAGTTTGACTCAGATTTACATATTATCAGTCAATGTTTGTTTGTTTGTTTGTTTGTGGCTGCTGTTTGTTGTCTGAATTTGTATTTTGGCATTTTCCATCAGTAATTGCTTGCTTTTGTGAGAATACCTTTGGAGTTTGGTTAAAGATAAATATGAATATATCACAAAAAATTCAACAATTTATTAAACTACAGCAACAGTATTTCGTATGTGTATTTCGTGTGCAAGATTCTTGATGTGGATATGCGTGTTGAAAGAAATACAATTAAACCTTGGGAGAGGCATTATACCTGTAATAAACACACGCACTGGTTCGGTCCTTTATTAATTTATATAGTTTTTTGTTAAATAATTTCATTGCACAAGTTACTGAAGAGATTGCAAGAGTGCAATGAAATTATTTAACAAAAAACTAAATACTGTTTATAAATTAATAAAGGACTGTGCGTGTGTTTATTACTGGCATAATGCCTCT
>NC_142953.1:11297848-11311405 GCF_046866305.1 Octopus bimaculoides
ATGCCCTTCCTAACGCCAACCACTCCGAGAGTGTAGCGGGTGCTTTTACGTGCCACTGGCACGAGGGCCAGTCACGCGGGTACTGGTGACGGCCACGCTCAAAATGGTGTATTTTACGTGTCACCTGCACAGGAGCCAATCCATCAGCACTGGCAACGATCTCGCTCGAATGTTTTTTCAAATATAATAATAATAATAAGGATGATTTCAAATTTTAGCACATGAGCAGCAGTTTCTGGGGAGGGGTTAAGTCGATGCAACTGACCCCAGTGTTCAACTGTTACTTATTTTATTGACCCTGAGATGGTAAAAGGCAAAGTTGACTCTGGCAGCAGTTGAACTCAGAATGTAAAGACAGATAAAATGCTGTTGAGCATTTTGCCCCGTGTGCTAACAATTCTGTCGGCTTCCCACAATATATAGAGAAAATGTCACACAATCACATGTAATTTTGTTGTTGTTGTTGTTGTTATTGATTGTGGTTATCACCATCATCATTAATTTCATGTTTATAGCAGCTAATTGAACTCAGAAGACGGTTTATATCTAACACTGAAGTTGGTTTCCATGCCAACACATTCAACAAGTTGGTTTGCTAATGAGATGAGACCATGATAACATCCAACACATGCTGTAAGAGTCTCTGTCAGTTCTGTTTCACTATTCTCTGCACCCCATCCCCTCTGTCTGATGCATTGGAGTAAGGAAGGACAGCGGAGAAGTAATTTGAGAAACGGAAGAGAAACAGAAACTGGTTCATCGTGGACATTGCAGAGAAAGATAAGAGAAAGAGCAAAGCAGAGAGAAAAGAAGACATCCTCACATAGTTATTGCATAATTGGAGTGGTGGCTACAGTTACTCTTGCTGTGTTGTGTTTATGGTATGGATACGAGAGGAGGGGACATGCTCTAATGAGGACCAAAAGAACTCAAACATCCCCTGCCAGCATCCAGCATCAGTGTTGGTCAGCAATGATGGTGGGAGTGATACTGTGAGAAGAGGCTGAAATTAGCATGATGTCCAGTTAACAGTTGATGATAGCAATGCTTTACAGTACAAGCTGGCTGTAAGCATCTGAATATGTAAATGTGTTTTTCACCCACAGAACATTTCTGATTTTCTGTCTAGTCAGTCCTGCTACAGATCTGCTTTGTTAGAAGCTTCGGTGACAGCTGAAAGTTGTTACTTACTGTGTACTTCCAACTGGTCTGAACACATCACATCACTCTTCCATTGCCAGAGGACTTTCAGTAGCTGGAAATGATAAATGAGGTCACCACGAAGAGACATCTGTACATGATTGGATTATACTGCTAAACATTTGTACCACATTGAGTACCACTCTCTGAGTCTCTGTGTTTAGGTCCTAGTGACAGGCCGAAGCGAGATGACTAGGAATCACATGAAACTGCAAGTTTTTACACCAAAGTGTCTCCTTCTTAGAAGGATACTGTGACAACTGTGATTAAGAAATAAGAAATGTTAGCACGCCGAAAAAAAGGCGGTGAGCTGGCAGAAATGTTAGCATGCCGGGCGAAATGCTTAGCGGTATTTCATCTGCCGTTACATTCTGAGTTCAAATTCCGCCGCGGCCGACTTTGCCTTTCATTCTTTCGGGGTCGATAAATTAAGTACCAGTTACGCACTGGGGCTGATGTAATCGACTTAATCCCTTGTTTGTCCCCTCTACGTTTAGCCCCTTGTGGGCAATAAAGAAATAAGAAGGATACTGTGATAACATCTATAGGTCCCTCACTTCCGGTGGTTTTACTGTATGCCCTGACACCAGCCAAGAGTATTTCTGCTTCCCTGCATTGAGGTGGATTGTCGTCACATATGCTAGTTAACCCAGGTTCTACTATTCCAGGCTAGTGTAGACCTGGCAACAACATTGCTATCATCACATTTTGATATTAATAATAATTGGTGAATTTGGTTTCTTTTACCTTTTCCTTGTTTCAGTCATTAGGCTGTGGCCATGCTAGGGCACCACCTTGAAGAATTTTTAGTTGAACGGATCAACTCCAGTACTTAATTTTTTTTGTTCAACTTGGTACTTATTCTGTTGGTCTCTTTTGCTGAACTGTTAAGTTACAGAGATATAAGCATGCCCAACACCAGTTTTCAAGTAGTGGTGGAGGATAAAGACAGACAGACAGGTGCATGCACACATACACGCACATACATCCATATGACAGGCTTCTTTCAGTTTCAATCCACCAAATCCACCCGCCAGGCTTTGGCCTGCCTGAGGCTATAAAAGAAGACATTTGCCCAAGGTGCCATGCAGTGGGACTGAACAAACCATATGGCTAGGAAGCAAGCTTCTTACCACACAGCCATACTTACGCCTATGTGAGTAAATCCTATGTGACAAATCTGGATAAGTTAGGATTTTCAGAAAAAGAAGTCAACTAATCCAATTCATACATTACAAATACAATCTGTTAGTGGAACAGTAAAAATATGTAAGCCTTTTCTCAAGTTTGCACTACGAATTTTGTCTTTGTTATCGGTATTCCAATGATGGAGATTTGCACTTTTATTAGAAACCATCTCCTTCCTAAGAAGAAGATTTCAAATAATTAAAAATGGAAGCAAACATACACACATGCATGTGTCTGTGTATGCATGCATGTATACATATATAGATACTCACACTCCTCAAATAAGTGTATGGTTTATGGGAATACGATTGGCTATTCAAGGACAGCTCTCTCATTACCTAATAGATGTACGGGGTATATTTTATGGCGATGTTCTAAGTGTGCTATTCAGTTGAACTTTGGTATACCTTTTAAATCTGTGTATGTGTGTAAACATGCAGCTATGTGCCTGTAGTTGTATGTATATATGTGGGTGAATGTATGCATATGCATTTTATGAATTTTTCAAATCTAATCTATTTATTAGTGTTTATGAGGTTTTCTCTATTGCGCCAGCCATTTACGTTTGAAAATGGAAAGAAGCAACTATGTATATTTAATCTCTAAAGATCACATTAATAGTGTACAAAATTTGAATCTATCAGACATTTAAATATTTAACTCTTTGTGGTTAGTCATATGTTAGCATAAAGAGGTCTGAAACAAGATGAATACCCAGACTGCATACAGTGAGGGTTAGGTTGGAGTTAGGGTGTGTCTCTTAACTCACCAGTGCAGTGTCAATGAAGTTTATTCACACATTACTCCTCTGTCGGTGTTAGTATTTCATGCATGCTCATTTATACATATGTGCATGTGTATGTGTCATATGTGCATACATGAATGCCCATACATACATACACATGTGCACAATAAGCTTCTTTGGGTTTCTTATTTCTTTATTGCTCACAAGGGGCTAAACACAAAGAGATTAAGTCGATTACATCAACCCCAGTGCGTAACTGGTACTTAATTTATCAACCTTGAAAGGATGAAAGGCAAAGTCGACCTCAGCGGGATTTGAACTCAGAACGTAATGGCAGACGTAATGCTGCTAAGCATTTCGCCCCGGGGCATGCTAACGTTTCTGCCAGCTCGCTGCATTTAGATTTCTGCCTACCAAATCTACTCACACAGCTTTGGTTGGTATGGGGCCCATGTTTACCACACAGTAGGACTGAACTTGAAACCACATGGTTGGGAAGCAAACTTCTTACCGTACAGCCACACCTGTGTCTTATATGTATATGTATAAATATATGTATATATACATAGGACCACACCTCTGGCAGTAGACTGGATGATAGTAATCTGTTTGGAGCACTAAATTCACCTGTAGCAGTCATACATGTAACAGAACACACAAGAGATATACTTAAGTGTGTGTGTCTGTCTGTATGTATGTATGTACAGGTACATTAAATCACCATTTTTACGTGTTCTGCCTTGCTTGCATGAGCTCACTTCTTGTACTGTTATGTTATTTCCTTCATAACATTCATCTTCCTGAGATCAACTTAACAAATTCTTCCCAATACTTTTTGTTTTATTTTTATTTTCCAAAAATTTCTTCCACTTGGATTGTTTTGCATATGTTACCATAAAAGTATTCCTGTGTGTGTGTGTGTTTGTGCATGTGTATACGTCTGTATATGTTTGAGGGTGTGTCTGTGTATACACATACATTCAACTACACAATCTCTTAGATTTACTGCAAAGAAGCTGAAGAACTAAAAGCAAAATGATTATATTCTTCACATTTATTTCTTCTTCATTAATAATCTACATTCAATGACTCTTCTGGGACTACAAATACCATCATTTTGAGGTTAATGCTACTCCATAACTATGCAAATATAATTATCTCTGATGTTTAAACTCAGAATTGTACCGATGATATCTACAAGACTGAAATGTGTAAGCAGCTGAAATAAAATTGAATAAATATAAAATAGATTGGGCAAATTTTTGTGTATTTTTGAAATTTGTTTTACAAATTTATTTTCAAAATATTATGAGTCAACAAATAGATATTTTCCAGTGAAACATTGCACCATAATTACAAAAAATTTAATTGAATAACGAGCTGATGGATTAACCAGAACATTATTTTGTTTGTGTTGTGTTGCATGATTTATTTTTTAGATGTCATAAGGAAAGTAAATTGTTTGGAAAAATATGCCTTTTGTAGTCAAAAGAAATGGATTAAGAACCCAATATGTTTCTATCTATCTATCTGTCTGTCTGTCTGTATTATGACCTCCATACCTCAAGGGTATGCTCTGGCATGTGCCACTATCTCTCACTCTCTTCTCTTACTCGACCATCCCATTTATACCCTTGTGAGTATGCCCGGCATTTTGCCACCATTTCTCTCCTGCTCTCCCTTGCACTCCTGCTCTCTCTCTTGTCCTCCCTCTGCTCCTGCTCTTCCCTCAGGTTGGGTAACCATGTATCTTCTTTACAACAGCACACCTGTTTCTGCTCTGATAGCAGTGGGCAGGAATATGGTCTGTGGGGGGGCCAAGGACACTGGAAGTCTCCATTGTCACAGATTTGATCATAAATGACTGGATACTTTGATAGTTTACTTTTCTCAGTTTACTGTTCCACAGTCAGGTGGTTGGCAATTGAATTGACTCCCCCACCTGGATTACCAGGTGAGGAGGGTGTTGTGGAACCTCAGAAGGATGAAAAACAAAACCTATCACAGGACAGATGAGCTCATTGTGAGCTAACAGCCATCCACATGAGTTGTGTCTCATAAAAAACATCCTTCCTGTGGGCGAGCAAACCATGTAGCCAGTCCAAGACTGTAGCCACAACAACTCTAATGGAAAACATACTGTTGGTATCTGTTTTCCCCCCACATTGAAAAAGAATTCATTCCATCACTTTTATATGGTATAGTAAAATTGCAGAATCAATACAACCTGATGCATAATAATTCAAATAAATACTTCTACACATAAAACCGCCAAAGAAATAAATAACGTTATCAAAAAATACACACCTGTGAATTACAGTACCAGGTTATCAGGAGGTTTTTCAGATGTAGCAAGTCTTTTCACCAACATTCCAGTTACAGAAACAATTGAAGTTATATTAATTGTATACAAAATAAAAGCCAGCCATGATTTCATCAAATTTATATATATATATATATATATATATATATATATATATATAAATAAATCAAGATGTTAGCAACTTGCACATTGGAAGTAGAGTTTCTTTGCCCGTAAAGCAAGCTATATCAACAAAAAGATGGAATAGCTATGAGTTCTCCCTTAGGACTCATGTTTGCCACATTCTACTTATAGAAAATAAAATAACACTCAATGCAAGCATATAACTAGATATGTACAGTAGACGATATACTGTTTATAATGGACACATTAGAAGAGGCTGAGAAATTGGATGTAGACCTAGAAAACAGCTTAGTACTAATATTTAGCATCCAAAACAATACCAATGCAACTGCATTTCTAAACATGACCGTTCAGATTAAAAACTATAGATCTATTATGTCAGTTTATTCAGATACAAACAAATGCATAGACCTGCATTGAGATAACAAAAATGCTCGCATAACTACAGAATGTCAGTAATAAAATCACTACTTCAGAGAGCATTTAGATTCTCTGTCACACATGAAACAATTGATAAAGGAACGCACAGAATGAAACAAAAACACTAATCAACCACAGATATTCAAAGAGACTAGAAGATCAAGTTTCTGATGAATGTTGACGAAAATACAATGCAACAAATACATTAGACAATATCGCAACTAAAAATTATACGTATTACTCACCAAATGTATTATGTGGAACAAAAGAGACAAACATGCAGTGAAAACTATAAAACAAAACCAGAAAATGTGTTGTCACACCAAACCATAAGCCAATACTAGTAATAAGAGAGAGTACCTCCTCGTTAACAATACGCTGTAATCATGTAAAGCTGAAAACGAAGTCGACTGACCAATGTAATTTATACATTTGGCTTTAAAGTGAATAGTTGTGTTTTGCCTTTGTAGCAGTTGATTGTAATACTGTTATACTAGTCATTGTGTATGTCACCATTCTGTACTACCTGATTGACTATGTGAGTGGTTAGTTTGAGCTATATTGTTTTCACCTGATATTTTTCAGCATCTCAGAAATAATCAATAATGGTCTAGCAGTTTTCCTTGCTTTCCTATCCTTAATTGTACTTTCATCCATACAATTTTCAACTTTTGTTAAGTCTACATTGGGTTGTTCCTTTGCCTCTCATGCATACTTCATGTTCAGCAATCTTTTTGTAGTAAGCTTTCCAAGCCTTTCTCTTCTCTCAGTACAGGTGAGGGTAAGTGGCATTCCATCACACATTTCCTCAACAATATCTCAATTTCCATTGGTCCTCTGTGTTGTGATCCAGAACACCACAAGGCATTTGATTCTCTCATCACAAAATGTTGGCAAACCTTTTACTTTCAGCTTATCTCTATGATACCAAGAACTGATATTTAGTTTCTCTGCCCAATTATGTTCCTTTCCCTCTTCTTTCATTCAGTCTTTCTAAGGCTGTCTTTTGGCTTTTATGAATCTCTCCTGCCATTCTTATTTCTCTATTGCCCACAAAGGGGCTAAACATAGAGGGGACAAACAAGGACAGACAAAGGGATTAAGTTGATTACATCAACCCCAGTGCGTAACTGGTACTTTATTTATCAACTCCGAAAGGATGAAAGGCAAAGTTGACCTCGGTGGAATTTGAACTCAGAACGTAGCGATGACCGAAATATCGCTAAGCATTTCGCCCAGTGTGCTAACGTTTCTGCCAGCTCGCCGCCTTCTACCAAAATGTTACCTTTTGTATGTTACCTCTCCTGCCATTCTACCAAAATGCGACCTTTCGTATGACTGGTACCTTGATACAGCCAGAGTGGCAGTGGGATGATAACATTATACAGCTGTCATTCATGGTTATACACATGACGTTGCACACATTTGTTCGCACAAAACCACAAGTTCAAAGGAGTGGGGTAAATCGATTGACCCCAAAAGAATGAAAGGCAAAGTTAACCTCGATGGCATTTGAATCCAGAACATAAGGACAGATGAAATGCCATTAATCATTTTTCCTGACACAGTAATGATTCTGCCAACTTGGTGCCTTCAATTCATATGTAATATGTGCCACAGAAATTATATTTGTTAGTTACTCTTAATTTCTGTACTAATATAGAATATTTCTCGCAACTAAGTTATAAAATTACCTGGTGCGCTTTACCCACAGGAAGTACCACAAACTTTTTATCCACCTTGGGAATGTATTATTTATCCTTTTCTCCATCAATGATTGGCTCCTTTTCTATCATTGCATTTAACTTACTGATCCTTTCTTCAACAACACCACTGCCCTTCTCTTTCCATTTTCCAAAATTCTTTACCATACTCTTATACTTATTACTCAGCTCGTTTGCGAAACTCCTCTGATTCCAACAATAAGAACTCTAACTTAAATTTACTAATGCTTCTGGATTCCCTATACTTAGTTCTTTTCTACATGAGCAATCGTAATTCCTTATGACTAATAATTCCCAAATCCCCTGTATAAATATGCCCACATTCTTCATAAAGAAAATGAGAATTCCTACAGTCAAATTCACATAGAAAAATTTCTCTAAATCTGGCATAGACACATTTAGTGTAATTGGATAATAACCTAACTATGGTAGCTCTGTAAGTGTAACTAATGCACATTTCCTTATCTATGATTTCAGCCAGAAAAGGCTATTTATCTTGTTATCCTTAAACATTGAATTTAAATGTAAATTGCCTATAGGCTTATTAATATAAAGTATCATTATAAAATCCATTATTTATATATACATATTTATATAATATCTTTATTATTATATTTTAAGTGATCATCACCATCATCATTTTATCATCTACTTCTCCATGATTGCTTGGGCTGGATGAAGTTTTTATTGAGGCAAATTTTCTATGGCTAGATGCCCTTCTTATCAGCAACCTTCACCTGTTTCTGACCATTGTAGTATTTCCTCATAGCCAGATGCGGTTACTCAGAATACTGGGAATGAATGACACTGCTTGTATGACAGTGACACTCGTTTACAACTACCACACAATGTCAGCACAACTCTCTCACACACACATACTCATACACACAGTATTCTTCTTTCGCTTTTTGTCTACCAAATCCATTCACAAGGTTTTAGTCAGCTTGGGTTATAGTTGAAGACATTTCCCCAAGGTACCATGCAGTAGAACAGAATCTAAAAGCATGTGGTTGGGTAACAAACTTCTCAACCATACAGCTACACAACCATATGTTTAAATATTATGACAGCAATACATACATACACATATTTTCCCACACATGCAAATATATATATATATATATATATATATATATGGGAGAATATACGATAAAACAACAACAGACGAGGACAGGTGGTGTAAATAACAAAAGGATGTATTAGTATGACGCTCGGGAATACGGAAAGTCTTTGACGTTTCGAGCTACGCTCTTCAACAGAAAGAATACGGAGACAAGGAGAAAAACACGGAGAAAAAAAATTGAATAGTGTTCAGTCAACGGTCAATCATAATAATATATATATATCTATCTATATATATATATATATATATATATATATATATATATATATATGTGTGTGTGTGTGTGTGTAATCACTAATAATCTTATCAAATAGTTCAAAATTACTGGGCTTCAAAATTCTTTGTTTAAAATGAATTAAAAGTTATCTGCTTATTGGAATCAAAGTTCCAGATATTGTTGCTAAAATTTCAAATAAGCTGCAACACAACCACTGTGACAAATGTGCTGCTTTGTGGAGATGGAAACAAAAGCACCCAAACTGCCAAAGATATGATAGGAATATATCTTGATGGTAATGGATGGTATTGTATGTTGGTATTGGGAGTTGAGATATTGCATTCGGGTTGGCAGGTGTGGATGGCCGTGTGTGTGTGTGTGAGGGAGAGAGAGAGAGAAAGAGAATAAGCTATTATATTCACAGAAGTTATCAAATGGTTATTGTTATCAAGCATAGTTGAATCCAAACTCTTTTATCTAAAATGAATAAAAAGATTATCTGCTTATTAGAATGTATGGTCCAGATATTTTTATATCTTCAGTTTTATAATATTATAATATTGGCCAGTTATTGTTATCAAAAAAAGCTTTTCTCCAAACTGATCATCATCATCATCGTTTAACGTCCACTTTCCATGCTAGCATGGGTTGGACGATTTGACTGAAGACTGGCGAACTGGATGGCTGCACCAGACTCCAATCTGATCTGGCAGAGTTTCTACAGCTGGATGCCCTTTCTAACGCCAACCACTCCGAGAGTGTAGTGGGTGCTTTTATGTGCTACCAGCACGAGGGCCAGTCAGACACACACGCACACATATATATATTGCTAGCCACTACGCTTCCTTTTTTTTCTCTCCTTGTTTCTTTCTGTGGAAGAGCGTAGGCTCGAAACATTAAAGACTTTTTCACTTACTGAGCATTATACTAATACATCTGCTTGTTGTCTACACCACCTGTCTTCATCTTTTGTTTTTTGTGAATTCTCCCTATATATATATATATATATATATATATATATATATATATGTATATATATATATATGTATATATACACGACAGGCTTCTTTCAGTTTCTGTCTACCAAATCCACTCACAAGTCTTTGGTTGACCTGAGGCTATAGAACACAATTGCCTAAGATGCCATGCAGTGGGATGAACCCAGAACCATGTGGTTGGGAAGCAAGCTTCTTGCCACACAGCCATGCCTGTATATAGGGAGAATTCACAAAAAAACAAAAGACGAAGACAGGTGATGTAGACAACAAACAGATGTATTAGTTTAATGCTTGGGAAGTGAAAAAGTATTTAACGTTTCGAGCCTACGCTCTTCCACGGAAAGGAACAGGGAGAGAAAATAAAGAATGTGTAGTGGCTAGTGATCTATCATGGTGTGCATGTTTTGTGTGTGTGTGTATGTTTGTACTTGCCTGGTATTCAGGAATTACAAGATAAAGACGGCAAAACATCTCACAAGCCGGATTTGCATAACATTCATTTTTAGAAATTGGAACCTCTAGAACAAGTCATTAGACTCAGAATTTTTGGTACCCATGAAGAGTATTATGAAATGTGTGAGTGTGTTATTTATACATACATACATATACATATATATATGTGCACACACATGTATTGGAGTATAACTTTGGAAGTATAGTTTTCCCACCTTGTGTAATATCAGGCAACATGGTATATATATATATATATATATATATACATAAAGTTGTTCTATCAAATTTCTTAGTGCTTATGCAAAATGATGAAATAAATATTAAGTTTCAAATGAAAAATATTTATTACCTTGAAATACAATTAAATGAAATTAATTTCTCGTTGGTATATTTGCTTTAAATATGACACTATTTTTCTGAATTTTATCAACGCAATCACATTCTACTCCACTAAAAGCCAATATCTGTTTTATTTAATGAAATGGGTTTTATGTAAGTACATGCATACGTACATATATATGCATGTGTGTGTGCTTATACATGGCTCTGTGTGGTAAGTAACCTGCTTCCCAACCACATGGTTCTGGGTTCAGTCCCACTGCGTGATATATTGGGAAACTGCTTTCTACTACGATCTTGGACTGACCAAAATCTTGTGAGTGGATTTGGCGGACAGGAACTGAAAGAAGCCTGTCGTATATATGTATGTATGTATATATATATATATATATATATATGTATATGTGTGTGTGTGTGTGTGTGTGTGTGTGTGTGTGTGTGTAGTTCAAATTTGCTAAAAGACAAAGACAGATGAAGCAACGACAAGCAGGTGTATTAGGGAAGGAAGGAAAAGTTTTGGACGTTTGAAGCCTACACTCCCTGAGAGAAAGGTTTAAGAGGAAAAAAAACCAGAGAAAATGAAAAAAAAAAAAAAAAAAAAAAATCCTGGGGAGAGCAGAAAACGTGTAGGTATTAACAATTCAACATGATGAAGTGTGTGTGTGTGTAGCTCTGAAAAGTAATTATATTCCTTCCTGAATAAAAGAAGTTGATAGAAAACAATCATACGATTTCATAAAATAATTAACGTTGTATAAAGTAGAAATTATATGTCTTTAATTTAAATTAAGACATAAACATACATATTGTACATGCATACACATACACAAACCTACTGCTTCTCTAAGTATTTGTAAAGTTTATCCTTGTGCTTAAACTGTACTTACGTCTCTGTGAGTGTGAAGGTGTATGTATGTGATAGACAGATGTATGTGAGAGTGTGTGTGTCTATGTATTCACTTTCTGCTTGAAAAAGTACAATTTCAAAAAAATCACTGCATATTGCGACAAACTCGTCATTTGAAGTAAATTGATGATTTCAAAAATTGGAGTCAGTCTAGTAAAACAGATATCATTGTTACATTCAGTATTCCCAAATTGCCACAAATCCATTGAAATTATGTCGGCAATGTTAGTTACAAATTAACAAGCCAGAACCCGACTTGTCAAAATAAATGTGTTCCCTAACATCCTTTATGGTTAATATATATATAATACAAGGGGAGTAAGCAATGCTACATTCCTTGAATAATTATTTCCCTTAGCTTCTTTTCCTGGACACCTTTTGTACCACCGGTGATCTCATAAAATCTCGTGTTGCACACTCGCCTAAGAAAATGGCAGAATTGTCTCCAGCGTTTCAACTAAGATTGAATAATTGCCAATACATTTTCATGAAACCACAGTACTCTGTCATTAAATTTTTTTTTATCTATTCCACCAGTGTGTGTGTGTGTGTGTGTGTGTGCACGCTGATAAGTCTCTGGCTTTGGATAAAAGAAAATACAATAGGATGAGCCAATTAAGATTTTATTCAACATGTTCCCCTGTTAGATTCACATACTTATTGCAGCGATTCTTCAGTTTTTCTAAGCCTTGTAAAAGAACTTGGAATGTTGGGCCTTTAACACACACACACACACATGTACATATGCATATATGTGTGTGTGTGTGTGTGTGTGTGTGTGTATATATATATATCATCATCATCATCATCGTTTAACGTCCGCTTTCCATGCTAGCATGGGTTGGACGATTTGACTGAGGACTGGTGAAACCGGATGGCTACACCAGGCTCCAATCTAATTTGGCAGAGTTTCTACAGCTGGATGCCCTTCCTAACGCCAACCACTCAGAGAGTGTAATGGGTGCTTTAAGAATTTAAGGAATGGAGAAAACGCATGTTATAATTGCATACTTTATTCCTACATATGTTTCAAAGGATTACAACCTGTGTGATCCATAGGGATCTTTGATATTAAAATTATAACCTTCTCATCAGGGAAAGCATGGGAATCATCTTAAACGTAAGACATTATGACCGATTATGAAAACAATAGATGGATAAGATTATGACTTGATTCATTTCTATCAGAAGAATTTTTATTCATTAAGATAGAAGAAATACACATAATTATATATATATATATATATATATATATATATATATATATATATATATATAAACACACACACGTGTATATAGAAATCATAAAAGTCAGGTGGTATGAGACGTGAATTTTTATTTATTTAAACCATGTAGCATCCTGAGTATATATATTTCACAAAGTTCTTCATGTTGTATTTATTTCATTGTGGAAGAAATTATACTTACATGCTTGTAGCAATATGTATGCTCCATATTGCACAATACAATTGTACATTCACCAATGAATGGTGGTAGTGGGGGAACCCCAGCTCATGAGATCACTAGAACACCAACAATCGGCTTGATATGTGTGTGTGTGTGTGTTTTACTGTCTTCTTGCCTTGACATCACTTAGTGGTTGTAAGTGAGAATCACTGTCACGCAAGCAGTGTTCATTATTTCGTACCTGTCGTTTAATCATGTCTGGGCATGGTGACATATTACTTAGCACGGAAACAAGGTGAAAGCCAGCGATGTAAGTAGCATCCAGCTATACAAAAATCTATCTGAGCCATGCAAACATGGAAAAGCAGATATTTCATCTATCTATCTATC
>NC_142953.1:11311905-11355905 GCF_046866305.1 Octopus bimaculoides
TCGTTCTTTCGTTTGTTCTCACGTATGTTGGTACATTCGTTTGTACGTTATTTCCTTCGTACGTACGTTCTTTCCTTCGTTCGTTCGTTCGTTCGTTAGTACGTACGTGCGTTCGTTTTTTTGTTCGTTCACACGTACGTTCGTTCGTTCGTTCGTACGTACGTTCGTACATTCGTTCCTTCGTTTGTTCGTACGTACGTTCGTTCGTTCGTACATTCGTTCCTTCGTTCGTACGTACGTTCTTTTCTTCGTTCGTACGTACGTTCGTTAGTACGTACGTGCGTTCGTTTTTTTGTTCGTTCACACGTACGTTCGTTCGTACGTACGTTTGATCCTACATTACGTTCGTTCGTTCGTACGTACGTTTGTTCGTTCGTACGTACATACATTCGTTCGTTCGTACTTACGTGCGTTCGTTTTTTTTGTTCGTTCGCACGTACGTTCGTTCGTACGTACGTTTGTACCTTCATTACGTTCGTTCGTTCATACGTACGTTCCTTCGTTCTTTTGTCCGTACGTTTGTTCCTCTTTACGTACGTACGTTCGTTCATATGTTCGTTCGTACATACGTTCGTTCGTTCGTTCTTTCGTTTGTTCTCACGTATGTTGGTACATTCGTTTGTACGTTATTTCCTTCGTACGTTACTTCGTTCGTACGTACGTACTATCGTTCGTACGTACGTACTATCGTTCGTACGTACGTACTATCGTTCGTACGTACGTACTATCGTTCGTACGTACGTACGTATGTACGTAAGTTTATTCTTTCTTACGTAAGTTCGTTCGTTCAATTGTTCACTTGCTCGTTCGTTCTTTTCTTCTTTCGTACATACGTTCGTTCGTTCGTTCGTTCTTTCATTCGTTTGTTCATACGCACGTACGTTCGTACATTCGTTCCTTCGTTTGTTCGTACGTACGTTCGTTCGTTCGTACATTCGTTCCTTCGTTCGTACGTACGTTCTTTCCTTCGTTCGTACGTTCGTTCGTTCGTACTTACGTACGTTCGTTAGTACGTACGTGCGTTCGTTTTTTTGTTCGTTCGCACGTACGTTCGGTCGTACGTACGTTTGTTCCTTCATTACGTTCGTTCGTTCGTACGTACATACATTCGTTGGTTCGTACTTACGTGCGTTCGTTTTTTTGTTCGTTCGCACATACGTTCGTTCGTACGTACGTTTGTTCCTTTATTACGTTCGTTCGTTCATACGTACGTTCCTTCGTTCTTTTGTCCGTACGTTTGTTCCTCTACGTACGTACGTACGTTCGTTCGTATGTTCGTTCGTACATACGTTCGTTCGTTCTTTCGTTTGTTCTCACGTATGTTCGTACGTTCGTTAGTACGTTATTTCCTTCGTACGTTCCTTCGTTCGTACGTACGTACTATCGCTCGTACGTACGTACTATCGTTCGTTCGTATATACGTATGTACGTAAGTTTATTCTTTCTTACGTAAGTTCGTTCGTTCAATTGTTCACTTGCTCGTTCGTTCTTTTGTTCTTTCGTACATACGTTCGTTCGTTCGTACGTTCTTTCATTCGTTTGTTCGTACGCACGTACGTTCGTTCGTTCGTACATTCGTTCCTTCGTTCGTACGTACGTTCTTTCCTTCGTTCGTTCGTTCGTTCGTTAGTACGTACGTGCGTTCGTTTTTTTGTTCGTTCACACGTACGTTCGTTCGTTCGTACGTACGTTTGTTCCTTCATTACGTTCGTTCGTTCGTTCGTTCGTTCGTACGTACGTTTGTCCGTTCGTACGTACGTTTGTTCGTTCGTACGTTCTTTCATTCTTTTGTTCGTACGCACGTACGTTCGTTCGTTTGTACATTCGTTCTTTCGTTTGTTCGTACGTACGTACGTTCGTTCGTTCGTACATTCGTTCGTTCGTTCGTACGTAGTTCTTTCCCTCGTTCGTACGTACGTTCGTTAGTACGTATGTGCGTTCGTTTTTTTGTTCGTTCACACGTACGTTTGTTCCGTCATTACGTTCGTTCGTTCGTACGTACGTTTGTTCGTTCGTACGTACATACATTCGTTCGTTCGTACTTACGTGCGTTCGTATTTTTGTTCGTTCGCACGTACGTTCGTTCGTACGTTTGTACCTTCATTACGTTCGTTCGTTCATACGTACGTTCCTTCGTTCTTTTGTCCGTACGTTTGTTCCTCTGTACGTACGTACGTTCGTGCGTACGTTCGTTCATATGTTCGTTCGTACATACGTTCGTTCGTTCGTTCTTTCGTTTGTTCTCACGTATGTTCGTACGTTCGTTTGTACGTTATTTCCTTCATACGTTCCTTCGTTCGTACGTACGTACTATCGTTCGTTCGTACATACGTATGTACGTAAGTTTATTCTTTCTTATGTAAGTTCGTTCGTTCAATTGTTCACTTGCTCGTTCGTTCTTTTGTTCTTTCGTACATACGTTCGTTCGTTCGTACGTTCTTTCATTCGTTTGTTCGTACGCACGTACGTTCGTACATTCGTTCCTTCGTTTGTTCGTACGTACGTACGTTCGTTCGTTCGTACATTCGTTCCTTCGTTCGTACGTACGTTCTTTCCTTCGTTCGTACGTTCGTTCGTAATACGTACGTGCGTTCGTTTTTTCGTTCGTTCACACGTACGTTCGTTCGTACGTACGTTTGTTCCTTCATTACGTTCGTTCGTACGTACGTACGTTTGTTCGTTCGTACGTTCTTTCATTCGTTTGTTCGTACGCTCGTTCGTTTGTACATTCGTTCCTTCGTTTGTTCGTACGTACGTACGTTCGTTCGTTCGTACATTCGTTCCTTCGTTCGTACGTACGTTCTTTTCTTCGTTCGTACGTACGTTCGTTAGTACGTACGTGCGTTCGTTTTTTTGTTCGTTCACACGTACGTTCGTTCGTACGTACGTTTGATCCTACATTACGTTCGTTCGTTCGTACGTACGTTTGTTCGTTCGTACGTACATACATTCGTTCGTTCGTACTTACGTGCGTTCGTTTTTTTTGTTCGTTCGCACGTACGTTCGTTCGTACGTACGTTTGTACCTTCATTACGTTCGTTCGTTCATACGTACGTTCCTTCGTTCTTTTGTCCGTACGTTTGTTCCTCTTTACGTACGTACGTTCGTTCATATGTTCGTTCGTACATACGTTCTTTCGTTCGTTCTTTCGTTTGTTCTCACGTATGTTGGTACATTCGTTTGTACGTTATTTCCTTCGTACGTTACTTCGTTCGTACGTACGTACTATCGTTCGTACGTACGTACTATCGTTCGTACGTACGTACTATCGTTCGTACATACGTACGTATGTACGTAAGTTTATTCTTTCTTACGTAAGTTCGTTCGTTCAATTGTTCACTTGCTCGTTCGTTCTTTTCTTCTTTCGTACATACGTTCGTTCGTTCGTTCGTTCTTTCATTCGTTTGTTCATACGCACGTACGTTCGTACATTCGTTCCTTCGTTTGTTCGTACGTACGTTCGTTCGTTCGTACATTCGTTCCTTCGTTCGTACGTACGTTCTTTCCTTCGTTCGTACGTTCGTTCGTTCGTACTTACGTACGTTCGTTAGTACGTACGTGCGTTCGTTTTTTTGTTCGTTCGCACGTACGTTCGGTCGTACGTACGTTTGTTCCTTCATTACGTTCGTTCGTTCGTACGTACATACATTCGTTGGTTCGTACTTACGTGCGTTCGTTTTTTTGTTCGTTCGCACATACGTTCGTTCGTACGTACGTTTGTTCCTTTATTACGTTCGTTCGTTCATACGTACGTTCCTTCGTTCTTTTGTCCGTACGTTTGTTCCTCTACGTACGTACGTACGTTCGTTCGTATGTTCGTTCGTACATACGTTCGTTCGTTCTTTCGTTTGTTCTCACGTATGTTCGTACGTTCGTTAGTACGTTATTTCCTTCGTACGTTCCTTCGTTCGTACGTACGTACTATCGCTCGTACGTACGTACTATCGTTCGTTCGTATATACGTATGTACGTAAGTTTATTCTTTCTTACGTAAGTTCGTTCGTTCAATTGTTCACTTGCTCGTTCGTTCTTTTGTTCTTTCGTACATACGTTCGTTCGTTCGTACGTTCTTTCATTCGTTTGTTCGTACGCACGTACGTTCGTTCGTTCGTACATTCGTTCCTTCGTTCGTACGTACGTTCTTTCCTTCGTTCGTTCGTTCGTTCGTTAGTACGTACGTGCGTTCGTTTTTTTGTTCGTTCACACGTACGTTCGTTCGTTCGTACGTACGTTTGTTCCTTCATTACGTTCGTTCGTTCGTTCGTTCGTTCGTACGTACGTTTGTTCGTTCGTACGTTCTTTCATTCTTTTGTTCGTACGCACGTACGTTCGTTCGTTTGTACATTCGTTCTTTCGTTTGTTCGTACGTACGTACGTTCGTTCGTTCGTACATTCGTTCGTTCGTTCGTACGTAGTTCTTTCCCTCGTTCGTACGTACGTTCGTTAGTACGTACGTGCGTTCGTTTTTTTGTTCGTTCACACGTACGTTCGTTCGTACGTACGTTTGTTCCGTCATTACGTTCGTTCGTTCGTACGTACGTTTGTTCGTTCGTACGTACATACATTCGTTCGTTCGTACTTACGTGCGTTCGTTTTTTTGTTCGTTCGCACGTACGTTCGTTCGTACGTACGTTTGTACCTTCATTACGTTCGTTCGTTCATACGTACGTTCCTTCGTTCTTTTGTCCGTACGTTTGTTCCTCTGTACGTACGTACGTTCGTGCGTACGTTCGTTCATATGTTCGTTCGTACATACGTTCGTTCGTTCGTTCTTTCGTTTGTTCTCACGTATGTTCGTACGTTCGTTTGTACGTTATTTCCTTCATACGTTCCTTCGTTCTTACGTACGTACTATCGTTCGTTCGTACATACGTATGTACGTAAGTTTATTCTTTCTTATGTAAGTTCGTACGTTCAATTGTTCACTTGCTCGTTCGTTCTTTTGTTCTTTCGTACATACGTTTGTTCGTTCGTACGTTCTTTCATTCGTTTGTTCGTACGCACGTACGTTCGTTCGTTTGTACATTCGTTCCTTCGTTTGTTCGTACGTACATACGTTCGTTCGTTCGTACATTCGTTCCTTCGTTCGTACGTACGTTCTTTTCTTCGTTCGTACGTACGTTCGTTAGTACGTACGTGCGTTCGTTTTTTTGTTCGTTCACACGTACGTTCGTTCGTACGTACGTTTGTTCCTACATTACGTTCGTTCGTTCGTACGTACGTTTGTTCGTTCGTACGTACATACATTCGTTCGTTCGTACTTACGTGCGTTCGTTTTTTTTGTTCGTTCGCACGTACGTTCGTTCGTACGTACGTTTGTACCTTCATTACGTTCGTTCGTTCATACGTACGTTCCTTCGTTCTTTTGTCCGTACGTTTGTTCCTCTGTACGTACGTACGTTCGTTCATATGTTCGTTCGTACATACGTTCGTTCGTTCGTTCTTTCGTTTGTTCTCACGTATGTTGGTACATTCGTTTGTACGTTATTTCCTTCGTACGTTACTTCGTTCGTACGTACGTACTATCGTTCGTACGTACGTACTATCGTTCGTACGTACGTACTATCGTTCGTACGTACGTACGTATGTACGTAAGTTTATTCTTTCTTACGTAAGTTCGTTCGTTCAATTGTTCACTTGCTCGTTCGTTCTTTTGTTCTTTCGTACATACGTTCGTTCGTTCGTACGTTCTTTCATTCGTTTGTTCGTACGCACGTACGTTCGTTCGTTCGTACATTCGTTCCTTCGTTCGTACGTACGTTCTTTCCTTCGTTCGTTCGTTCGTTCGTTAGTACGTACGTGCGTTCGTTTTTTTGTTCGTTCACACGTACGTTCGTTCGTTCGTACGTACGTTTGTTCCTTCATTACGTTCGTTCGTTCGTTCGTTCGTTCGTACGTACGTTTGTTCGTTCGTACGTTCTTTCATTCTTTTGTTCGTACGCACGTACGTTCGTTCGTTTGTACATTCGTTCTTTCGTTTGTTCGTACGTACGTACGTTCGTTCGTTCGTACATTCGTTCGTTCGTTCGTACGTAGTTCTTTCCCTCGTTCGTACGTACGTTCGTTAGTACGTACGTGCGTTCGTTTTTTTGTTCGTTCACACGTACGTTCGTTCGTACGTACGTTTGTTCCGTCATTACGTTCGTTCGTTCGTACGTACGTTTGTTCGTTCGTACGTACATACATTCGTTCGTTCGTACTTACGTGCGTTCGTTTTTTTGTTCGTTCGCACGTACGTTCGTTCGTACGTACGTTTGTACCTTCATTACGTTCGTTCGTTCATACGTACGTTCCTTCGTTCTTTTGTCCGTACGTTTGTTCCTCTGTACGTACGTACGTTCGTGCGTACGTTCGTTCATATGTTCGTTCGTACATACGTTCGTTCGTTCGTTCTTTCGTTTGTTCTCACGTATGTTCGTACGTTCGTTTGTACGTTATTTCCTTCATACGTTCCTTCGTTCTTACGTACGTACTATCGTTGGTTCGTACATACGTATGTACGTAAGTTTATTCTTTCTTATGTAAGTTCGTACGTTCAATTGTTCACTTGCTCGTTCGTTCTTTTGTTCTTTCGTACATACGTTCGTTCGTTCGTACGTTCTTTCATTCGTTTGTTCGTACGCACGTACGTTCGTACATTCGTTCCTTCGTTTGTTCGTACGTACGTACGTTCGTTCGTTCGTACATTCGTTCCTTCGTTCGTACGTACGTTCTTTCCTTCGTTCGTACGTTCGTTCGTTAGTACGTACGTGCGTTCGTTTTTTTGTTCGTTCACACGTACGTTCGTTCGTACGTACGTTTGTTCCTTCATTACGTTCGTTCGTACGTACGTACGTTTGTTCGTTCGTACGTTCTTTCATTCGTTTGTTCGTACGCACGTACGTTCGTTCGTTTGTACATTCGTTCCTTCGTTTGTTCGTACGTACATACGTTCGTTCGTTCGTACATTCGTTCCTTCGTTCGTACGTACGTTCTTTTCTTCGTTCGTACGTACGTTCGTTAGTACGTACGTGCGTTCGTTTTTTTGTTCGTTCACACGTACGTTCGTTCGTACGTACGTTTGTTCCTACATTACGTTCGTTCGTTCGTACGTACGTTTGTTCGTTCGTACGTACATACATTCGTTCGTTCGTACTTACGTGCGTTCGTTTTTTTTGTTCGTTCGCACGTACGTTCGTTCGTACGTACGTTTGTACCTTCATTACGTTCGTTCGTTCATACGTACGTTCCTTCGTTCTTTTGTCCGTACGTTTGTTCCTCTGTACGTACGTACGTTCGTTCATATGTTCGTTCGTACATACGTTCGTTCGTTCGTTCTTTCGTTTGTTCTCACGTATGTTGGTACATTCGTTTGTACGTTATTTCCTTCGTACGTTACTTCGTTCGTACGTACATACTATCGTTCGTACGTACGTACTATCGTTCGTACGTACGTACTATCGTTCGTACGTACGTACGTATGTACGTAAGTTTATTCTTTCTTACGTAAGTTCGTTCGTTCAATTGTTCACTTGCTCGTTCGTTCTTTTCTTCTTTCGTACATACGTTCGTTCGTTCGTTCGTTCTTTCATTCGTTTGTTCATACGCACGTACGTTCGTACATTCGTTCCTTCGTTTGTTCGTACGTACGTTCGTTCGTTCGTACATTCGTTCCTTCGTTCGTACGTACGTTCTTTCCTTCGTTCGTACGTTCGTTCGTTCGTTAGTACGTACGTGCGTTCGTTTTTTTGTTCGTTCGCACGTACGTTCGGTCGTACGTACGTTTGTTCCTTCATTACGTTCGTTCGTTCGTACGCACATACATTCGTTGGTTCGTACTTACGTGCGTTCGTTTTTTTGTTCGTTCGCACATACGTTCGTTCGTACGTACGTTTGTTCCTTCATTACGTTCGTTCGTTCATACGTACGTTCCTTCGTTCTTTTGTCCGTACGTTTGTTCCTCTACGTACGTACGTACGTTCGTTCGTATGTTCGTTCGTACATACGTTCGTTCGTTCTTTCGTTTGTTCTCACGTATGTTCGTACGTTCGTTTGTACGTTATTTCCTTCGTACGTTCCTTCGTTCGTACGTACGTACTATCGCTCGTACGTACGTACTATCGTTCGTTCGTATATACGTATGTACGTAAGTTTATTCTTTCTTACGTAAGTTCGTTCGTTCAATTGTTCACTTGCTCGTTCGTTCTTTTGTTCTTTCGTACATACGTTCGTTCGTTCGTACGTTCTTTCATTCGTTTGTTCGTACGCACGTACGTTCGTTCGTTCGTACATTCGTTCCTTCGTTCGTACGTACGTTCTTTCCTTCGTTCGTTCGTTCGTTCGTTAGTACGTACGTGCGTTCGTTTTTTTGTTCGTTCACACGTACGTTCGTTCGTTCGTTCGTACGTACGTTTGTTCCTTCATTACGTTCGTTCGTTCGTTCGTTCGTTCGTACGTACGTTTGTTCGTTCGTACGTTCTTTCATTCTTTTGTTCGTACGCACGTACGTTCGTTCGTTTGTACATTCGTTCTTTCGTTTGTTCGTACGTACGTACGTACGTTCGTTCGTACATTCGTTCGTTCGTTCGTACGTAGTTCTTTCTCTCATTCGTACGTACGTTCGTTAGTACGTACGTGCGTTCGTTTTTTTGTTCGTTCACACGTACGTTCGTTCGTACGTACGTTTGTTCCGTCATTACGTTCGTTCGTTCGTACGTACGTTTGTTCGTTCGTACTTACATACATTCGTTCGTTCGTACTTACGTGCGTTCGTTTTTTTGTTCGTTCGCACGTACGTTCGTTCGTACGTACGTTTGTACCTTCATTACGTTCGTTCGTTCATACGTACGTTCCTTCGTTCTTTTGTCCGTACGTTTGTTCCTCTGTACGTACGTACGTTCGTGCGTACGTTCGTTCATATGTTCGTTCGTACATACGTTCGTTCGTTCTTTCTTTCGTTTGTTCTCACGTATGTTCGTACGTTCGTTTGTACGTTATTTACTTCATACGTTCCTTCGTTCGTACGTACGTACTATCGTTCGTTCGTACATACGTATGTACGTAAGTTTATTCTTTCTTATGTAAGTTCGTACGTTCAATTGTTCACTTGCTCGTTCGTTCTTTTGTTCTTTCGTACATACGTTCGTTCGTTCGTACGTTCTTTCATTCGTTTGTTCGTACGCACGTACGTTCGTACATTCGTTCCTTCGTTTGTTCGTACGTACGTACGTTCGTTCGTTCGTTCGTACATTCGTTCCTTCGTTCGTACGTACGTTCTTTCCTTCGTTCGTACGTTCGTTCGTTAGTACGTACGTGCGTTCGTTTTTTTGTTCGTTCACACGTACGTTCGTTCGTACGTACGTTTGTTCCTTCATTACGTTCGTTCGTTCGTACGTACGTACGTTTGTTCGTTCGTACGTTCTTTCATTCGTTTGTTCGTACGCACGTACGTTCGTTCGTTTGTACATTCGTTCCTTCGTTTGTTCGTACGTACGTACGTACGTTCGTTCGTTCGTACATTCGTTCCTTCGTTCGTACGTACGTTCTTTTCTTCGTTCGTACGTACGTTCGTTAGTACGTACGTGCGTTCGTTTTTTTGTTCGTTCACACGTACGTTCGTTCGTACGTACGTTTGTTCCTACATTACGTTCGTTCGTTCGTACGTACGTTTGTTCGTTCGTACGTACATACATTCGTTCGTTCGTACTTACGTGCGTTCGTTTTTTTTTGTTCGTTCGCACGTACGTTCGTTCGTACGTACGTTTGTACCTTCATTACGTTCGTTCGTTCATACGTACGTTCCTTCGTTCTTTTGTCCGTACGTTTGTTCCTCTGTACGTACGTACGTTCGTTCATATGTTCGTTCGTACATACGTTCGTTCGTTCGTTCTTTCGTTTGTTCTCACGTATGTTGGTACGTTCGTTTGTACGTTATTTCCTTCGTACGTTACTTCGTTCGTACGTACGTACTATCGTTCGTTCGTACGTACGTACTATCGTTCGTTCGTATATACGTATGTACGTAAGTTTATTCTTTCTAACGTAAGTTCGTTCGTTCAATTGTTCACTTGCTCGTTCGTTCTTTTGTTCTTTCGTACATACGTTCGTTCGTTCGTACGTTCTTTCATTCGTTTGTTCGTACGCACGTACGTTCGTTCGTTCGTACATTCGTTCCTTCGTTCGTACGGACGTTCTTTCCTTCGTTCGTTAGTACGTACGTGCGTTCGTTTTTTTGTTCGTTCACACGTACGTTCGTTCGTACGTACGTTTGTTCCTTCATTACGTTCGTTCGTTCGTTCGTTCGTTCGTACGTACGTTTGTTCGTTCGTACGTTCTTTCATTCTTTTGTTCGTACGCACGTACGTTCGTTCGTTTGTACATTCGTTCTTTCGTTTGTTCGTACGTACGTACGTACGTTCGTTCGTATATTCGTTCGTTCGTTCGTACGTAGTTCTTTCCCTCGTTCGTACGTACGTTCGTTAGTACGTACGTTTGTTCCGTCATTACGTTCGTTCGTTCGTACGTACGTTTGTTCGTTCGACGTACATACATTCGTTCGTTCGTACTTACGTGCGTTCGTTTTTTTGTTCGTTCGCACGTACGTTCGTTCGTACGTACGTTTGTACCTTCATTACGTTCGTTCGTTCATACGTACGTTCCTTCGTTCTTTTGTCCGTACGTTTGTTCCTCTGTACGTACGTACGTTCGTGCGTACGTTCGTTCATATGTTCGTTCGTACATACGTTCGTTCGTTCGTTCTTTCGTTTGTTCTCACGTATGTTCGTACGTTCGTTTGTACGTTATTTCCTTCATACGTTCCTTCGATCGTACGTACGTACTATCGTTCGTTCGTACATACGTATGTACGTAAGTTTATTCTTTCTTATGTAAGTTCGTTCGTTCAATTGTTCACTTGCTCGTTCGTTCTTTTGTTCTTTCGTACATACGTTCGTTCGTTCGTTCGTACGTTCTTTCATTCGTTTGTTCGTACGCACGTACGTTCGTACATTCGTTCCTTCGTTTGTTCGTACGTACGTACGTTCGTTCGTTCGTACATTCCTCTGTACGTACGTACGTTCGTTCATATGTTCATTCGTACATACGTTCGTTCGTTCGTTCTTTCGTTTGTTCTCACGTATGTTCGTACGTTCGTTTGTACGTTATTTCCTACGTACTATCGTTCGTACGTACGTACTATCGTTCGTTCGTACGTACGTATGTACGTAAGTTTATTCTTTCTTACGTAAGTTCGTTCGTTCAATTGTTCACTTGCTCGTTCGTTCTTTCGTACATACGTTCGTTCGTTCTTTCATTCGTTTGTTCATACGCACGTACGTTCGTACATTCGTTCCTTCGTTTGTTCGTACGCACGTTCGTTCGTTCGTACATTCGTTCCTTCGTTCGTACGTACGTTCTTTCCTTCGTTCGTACGTTCGTTCGTTCGTACTTACGTACGTTCGTTAGTACGTACGTGCGTTCGTTTTTTTGTTCGTTCGCACGTACGTTCGTTCGTACGTACATTTGTTCCTTCATTACGTTTGTTCGTTCGTACGTACGTTTGTTCGTTCGTACGTACATACATTCGTTGGTTCGCACTTACGTGCGTTCGTTTTTTTGTTCGTTCGCACATACATTCGTTCGTACGTACGTTTGTTCCTTCATTACGTTCGTTCGTTCTTTTTTCCGTACGTTTGTTCCTCTACGTACGTACGTACGTTCGTTCGTATGTTCGTTCGTACATACGTTCGTTCGTTCGTTCTTTCGTTTGTTCTCACGTATGTTCGTACGTTCGTTTGTACGTTATTTCCTTCGTACGTTCCTTCATTCGTACGTACGTACTATCGTTCGTACGTACGTACTATCTTCGTGCGTACGTACTATCGTTCGTTCGTACATACGTATGTACGTAATTTTATTCTTTCTTACGTAAGTTCGTTCGTTCAATTGTTCACTTGCTCGTTCGTTCTTTTGTTCTTTCGTACATACGTTCGTTCTTTCGTACGTTCTTGCATTCGTTCGTTCGTTCGTACGTTCTTGCATTCGTTCGTTCGTTCGTACGTACGTTTGTTCGTTCGTACGTTCTTTCATTCGTTTGTTCGTACGTACATTCGTTCTTTTGTTTGTACATTCGTTCCTTCGTTTGTTCGTACGTACGTACGTTCGTTCGTTCGTACATTCGTTCCTTCGTTCGTACGTACGTTCTTTCCCTCGTTCGTACGTACGTTCGTTAGTACGTACGTGCGTTCGTTTTTTTGTTCGTTCACACGTACGTTCGTTCGTACGTACGTTTGTTCCTTCATTACGTTCGTTCGTTCGTACTTACGTTTGTTCGTTCGTACGTACATACATTCGTTCGTTCGTACTTACGTGCGTTCGTTTTTTGTTCGTTCGCACATACGTTCGTTCGTACGTACGTTTGTTCCTTCATTACGTTCGTTCGTTCATACGTACGTTCCTTCGTTCTTTTGTCCGTACGTTTGTTCCTCTACGTACGTACGTACATTCGTTCGTATGCTCGTTCGTACATACGTTCGTTCGTTCGTTCTTTCGTTTGTTCTCACGTATGTTCGTACGTTCGTTTGTACGTTATTTCCTTCGTACGTACCTTCGTTCGTACGTACGTAGTATCGTTCGTACGTACGTACTATCGTTCGTTCGTACATACGTATGTACGTAAGTTTATTCTTTCTTACGTAAGTCCGTTCGTTCAATTGTTCACTTGCTCGTTCATTCTTTTGTTCTTTCGTACATACATACGTTCGTTCGTTCGTACGTTCTTTCATTCGTTTGTTAGTACGCACGTACGTTCGTTCGTTCGTACATTCGTTCCTTCGTTTGTTCGTACGTACTTACGTTCGTTCGTTCGTACGTACGTACGTTCGTTCGTTCGTACTTTCGTTCCTTCGTTCGTACGTACGTTCCTTCCTTCGTTCGTACGTTCGTTCGTTCGTTCGTTCGTACTTACGTACGTTCGTTAGTACGTTCGTTCGTTAGTACGTACGTGCGTTCGTTTTTTTGTTCGTTCACACGTACGTTCGTTCGTACGTACGTTTGTTCCTACATTACGTTCGTTCGTTCGTTCGTACGTACGTTCGTACGTTCTTTCATTCGTTTGTTCGTACGCACGTTCGTTCGTTTGTACATTCGTTTTTTCGTACGTACGTACGTTCGTTCGTTCGTACATTCGTTCCTTCGTTCGTACGTAGTTCCTTCCTTCGTTCGTACGTACGTTCGTTAGTACGTACGTGCGTTCGTTTTTTTGTTCGTTCACACGTACGTTCGTTCGTACGTACGTTTGTTCCTTCATTACGTTCGTTCGTTCGTACGTACGTTTGTTCGTTCGTACGTACATACATTCGTTCGTTCGTACTTACGTGCGTTCGTTTTTTTGTTCGTTCGCACGTACGTTCGTTCGTACGTACGTTTGTACCTTCATTACGTTCGTTCGTTCATACGTACGTTCCTTCGTTCTTTTGTCCGTACGTTTGTTCCTCTGTACGTACGTACGTTCCTTCGTTCTTTTGTCCGTACGTTTGTTACTCTGTAAGTACGTACGTTCGTGCGTACGTTCGTTCATATGTTCGTTCGTACATACGTTCGTTCGTTCGTTCTTTCGTTTGTTCTCACGTATGTTCGTACGTTCGTTTGTACGTTATTTCCTTCGTATGTTCCTTCGTTCGTACGTACGTACTATCGTTCGTACGTACGTACTATCGTTCGTTCTTACATACGTATGTACGTAAGTTTATTCTTTCTTACGTATGTTCGTTCGGTCAATTGTTCACTTGCTCGTTCGTTCTTTTCTTCTTTCGTACATACGTTCGTTCGTTCGTACGTACTTTCATTCGTTTGTTCGTACGCACGTACGTTCGTACATTCGTTCCTTCATTCGTACGTACGTTCTTTCCTTCGTTCGTACGTTCGTTCGTTAATACGTACGTGCGTTCGTTTTTTTGTTCATTCACACGTTCGTTCGTACGTACGTTTGTTCCTTCATTACGTTCGTTCGTTCGTACGTACGTTTGTTCGTTCGTACGTACATACATTCGTTCGTTCGTACTTACGTGCGTTCGTTTTTTGTTCGTTCGCACGTACGTTCGTTCGTACGTACGTACTATCGTTCGTTCATACATACGTATGTACGTAAGTTTATTCTTTCTTACGTAAGTTCGTTCGTTCAATTGTTCACTTGCTCGTTCTTTCTTTTGTTCTTTCGTACATACGTTCGTTCGTTCGTTCGTTCTTTCATTCGTTTGTTCATACGCACGTACGTTCGTACATTCGTACATTCGTTCCTTCGTTCGTACGTACTTTCTTTCCTTCGTTCGTACGTTCGTTCGTTCGTACTTACGTACGTTCGTTAGTACGTACGTGCATTCGCTTTTTTGTTCGTTCGCACGTACGTTCGTTCGTACGTACGTTTGTTCCTTCATTACGTTCGTTCGTTCGTACGTACATACATTCGTTGGTTCGTACTTACGTGCGTTCGTTTTTTTGTTCGTTCGCACATACGTTCGTTCGTACGTACGTACTATCGTTCGTTCGTACATTCGTTCCTTCGTTCGTACGTACGTTCTTCCTTCGTTCGTTCGTTCGTTCGTTAGTACGTACGTGCGTTCGTTTTTTTGTTCGTTCACACGTACGTTCGTTCGTACGTACGTTTGTTCCTTCATTACGTTCGTTCGTTCGTTCGTACGTACGTTTGTTCGTTCGTACGTTCTTTCATTCGTTTGTTCGTACGCACGTACGTTCGTTCGTTTGTACATTCGTTCTTTCGTTTGTTCGTACGTACGTACGTTCGTTCGTTCGTACATTCGATCGTTCGTTCGTACGTACGTTCGTTAGTACGTACGTGCGTTCGTTTTTTTGTTCGTTCACACGTAAGTTCGTTCGTACGTACGTTTGTTCCTTCATTACGTTCGTTCGTTCGTACGTACGTTTGTTCGTTCGTACGTACATACATTCGTTCGTTCGTACTTACGTGCGTTCGTTTTTTGTTCGTTCGCACGTACGTTCGTTCGTACGTACGTTTGTACCTTCATTACGTTCGTTCGTTCATACGTACGTTCCTTCGTTCTTTTGTCCGTACGTTTGTTCCTCTGTACGTACGTACGTTCGTTCATATGTTCGTTCGTACATACGTACGTTCGTTCGTTCGTTCTTTCGTTTGTTCTCACGTATGTTCGTACGTTCGTTTGTACGTTATTTCCTTCGTACGTTACTTCGTTCGTACGTACGTACTATCGTTCGTTCGTACGTACGTATGTACGTAAGTTTATTCTTTCTTACGTAAGTTCGTTCGTTCAATTGTTCACTTGCTCGTTCGTTCTTTTGTTCTTTCGTACATAGGTTCGTTCGTTCGTTCTTTCATTCGTTTGTTCATACGCACGTACGTTCGTACATTCGTTCCTTCGTTTGTTCGTACGTACGTTCGTTCGTTCGTACATTCTTTCCTTCGTTCGTACGTACGTTCTTTCCTTCGTTCGTACGTTCGTTCCTTCGTACTTACGTACGTTCGTTAGTACGTACGTGCGTTCGTTTTTTTGTTCGTTCGCACGTACGTTCGTTCGTACGTACGTTTGTTCCTTCATTACGTCTGTTCGTTCGTACGTGCGTTTGTTCGTTCGTACGTACATACATTCGTTGGTTCGTACTTACGTGCGTTCGTTTTTTTGTTCGTTCGCACATACGTTCGTTCGTACGTACGTTTGTTCCTTCATTACGTTCGTTCGTTCATACGTACGTTCCTTCGTTCTTTTGTCCGTACGTTTGTTCCTCTACGTACGTACGTACGTTCGTTCGTATGTTCGTTCGTACATACGTTCGTTCGTTCGTTCTTTCGTTTGTTCTCACGTATGTTCGTACGTTCGTTTGTACGTTATTTCCTTCGTACGTTCCTTCGTTCGTACGTACGTACTATCGTTCGTACGTACATACGTATGTACGTAAGTTTATTCTTTCTTACGTAAGTTCGTTCGTTCAATTGTTCACTTGCTCGTTCGTTCTTTTGTTCTTTCGTACATACTTTCATTCGTTCGTACGTTCTTTCATTCGTTCGTTCGTTCGTACGTACGTTTGTTCGTTCGTACGTTCTTTCATTCGTTTGTTCGTACGCACGTTCGTTCGTTCGTTTGTACATTCGTTCCTCCGTTTGTTCGTACGTACGTACGTTCGTTCGTTCGTACATTCGTTCCTTCGTTCGTACGTACGTTCTTTCCTTCGTTCGTACGTACGTTCGTTAGTACGTACGTGCGTTCGTTTTTTTGTTCGTTCACACGTACGTTCGTTCGTACGTACGTTTGTTCCTTCATTATGTTCGTTCGTTCGTACGTAAGTTTGTTCGTTCGTACGTACATACTTTCGTTCGTTCGTACTTACGTGCGTTCGTTTTTTTGTTCGTTCGCACATACGTTCGTTCGTACGTACGTTTGCTCCTTCATTACGTTCGTTCGTTCATACGTACGTTCCTTCGTTCTTTTGTCCGTACGTTTGTTCCTCTACGTACGTACGTACGTTCGTTCGTATGCTCGTTCGTACATACGTTCGTTCGTTCGTTCTTTCGTTTGTTGTCACGTATGTTCGTACGTTCGTTTGTACGTTATTTCCTTCGTACGTTCCTTCGTTCGCACGTACGTACTATCGTTCGTTCGTACATACGTATGTACGTAAGTTTATTCTTTCTTACGTAAGTTCGTTCGTTCAATTGTTCACTTGCTCGTTCGTTCTTTTGTTCTTTCGTACATACGTTCGTTCGTTCGTACGTTCTTTCATTCGTTTGTTCGTACGCACGTACGTTCGTACATTCGTTCCTTCGTTCGTTCGTACGTACGTACGTTCATTCGTACGTACGTACGTTCGTTCGTACTTTCGTTCCTTCGTTCGTACGTACGTTCTTTCTTTCGTTCGTACGTTCGTTCGTTCGTTCGTACTTACGTACGTTCGCTAGTGCGTACGTGCTTTCATTTTTTTGTTCGTTCGCACGTACGTTCGTTCGTACGTACGTTCGTTCGTACCTTCATTACGTTCGTTCGTTCGTACGTACGTTTGTTCGTTCGTACGTACATACATTCGTTCGTTCGTACTTACGTGCGTTCGTTTTTTGTTCGTTCGCACGTACGTTCGTTCGTACGTACGTTCGTTCGTACGTACGTTTGTTCCTTCATTACGTTCGTTCGTTCGTACGTACGTTTGTTCGTTCGTACGTACATACATTCGTTCGTTCGTACTTACGTGCGTTCGTTTTTTGTTCGTTCGCACGTTCGTTCGTACGTACGTTTGTTCCTTCATTACGTTCGTTCGTTCATACGTACGTTCCTTCGTTCTTTTGTCCGTACGTTTGTTCGTATGTACGTTCGTGCGTACGTTCGTTCGTATGTTCGTTCGTACATACGTTCGTTCGTTCGTTCTTTCGTTTGTTCTCACGTATGTTCGTACGTACGTACGTTCATTCGTTCGTACATTCGTTCCTTCGTTCGTACGTAGTTCTTTCCTTCGTTCGTACGTACGTTCGTTAGTACGTACGTGTGTTCGTTTTTTTGTTCGTTCACACGTACGTTCGTCCGTACGTACGTTTGTTCCTTCATTACGTTCGTTCGTTCCTACGTACGTTTGTTCGTTCGTACGTACATACATTCGTTCGTTCGTACTTACGTTTTTTTGTTCGTTCGCACGTACGTTCGTTCGTACGTACGTTCGTTCGTACGTACGTTTGTACCTTCATTACGTTCGTTCGTTCGTTCATACGTACGTTCCTTCGTTCTTTTGTCCGTACGTTTGTTCCTCTGTACGTACGTACGTACGTTCGTGCGTACGTTCGTTCATATGTTCGTTCGTACATACGTTCGTTCGTTCGTTCTTTCGTTTGTTCTCACGTATGTTCGTACGTTCGTTTGTACGTTATTTCCTTCGTACGTTCCTTCGTTCGTACGTACGTACTATCGTTGGTACGTACGTACGTACGTTCGTTCATATGTTCGTTCGTACATACGTTCGTTCGTTCGTTCGTTCTTTCGTTTGTTCTCACGTATGTTCGTACGTTCGTTTGTACGTTATTTACTTCGTACGTTACTTCGTTCGTACGTACGTACTATCGTTCGTACGTACGTACTATCGTTCGTACTATCGTTCAATTGTTCACTTGCTCGTTCGTTCGTTCGTTTGTTCGTACGTACGTACGTTCGTTCGTTCGTACATTCGTTCCTTCGTTCGTACGTACGTTCTTTCCTTCGTTCGTACGTTCGTTCGTTCGTACTTACGTACGTTCGTTAGTACGTACGTGCGTTTGTTTTTTTGTTCGTTCGCACATACGTTCGTTCGTACTTACGTTTGTTCCTTTATTACGTTCGTTCGTTCATACGTACGTTCCTTCGTTCTTTTGTCCGTACGTTTGTTCCTCTACGTACGTACATACGTTCGTTCATTTTTTTGTTCGTTCGCACGTACGTTCGTTCGTACGTACGTTTGTTCCTTCATTACGTTTGTTCGTTCGTACGTACATACATTCGTTCGTTCGTACTTACGTGCGTTCGTTTTTTGTTCGTTCGTACGTACGTACTATCGTTCGTACGTACGTACTATCGTTCGTGCGTACATACGTATGTACGTAAGTTTATTCTTTCTTACGTAAGTTCGTTCATTCAATTGTTCACTTGCTCGTTCGTTCTTTTGTTCTTTCGTACATAAGTTCGTTCGTAGTTCTTTCATTCGTTTGTTCGTTCGTACATTCGTTCCTTCGTTTGTTCGTACGTACGTACGTTCGTTCGTTCGTACTTTCGTTCCTTCGTACGTACGTTCTTTCCTTCGTTCGTACGTTCGTTCGTTCTTACGTACGTTCGTTAGTACGTACGTACGTTCGTTTTTTTGTTCGTTCGCACGTACGTTAGTTCGTACGTACGTTTGTTCCTTCATTACGTTCGTTCGTTCGTACGTACGTTTGTTCATTCGTACGTACATACATTCGTTCGTTCGTACTTACGTTCGTTCGTTCCTTCATTACGTTCCTTCCTTCGTTCGTACGTACTATCGTTCGTTCGTAAGTTTATTCGTACTACGTTCGTTCGTACCTTTGTTTGTTCGTTCGTTCTTTCGTTCGTACGTTCGTTCGTTCGTACATACGTTCGTTTTTACTTTCGTTCGTACGTACATTCATTCGTTCGTACGTACGTTCGTTCGTACGTTGGTACGTACGTTTGTTCGTACGTACATTCGTTCGCTCGTACTTCCTTTCGTTCGTACTTACGTACGTACGTTCGTTCGTTCGTTCGTTTGTTCGTTCGTTTGTTCGTACGTACGTTCCTTTGTACGTATATACGTATGTTCGTTCGTGCGTACGTTCGTGCATACGTACGTTCGCTCGTTTGTTCGTACGTAAGTCCGCTCGTTCGTTCCTTCGTTCGTTCGTACGTTCGTTCGTACGTACGTACGTTCGGTCGTTCGTTCTTCATTCGTTCGTATGTACGTAAGTTCGTTCGTTCGTACGTTCATTCGTTTGTTTGTACATTCGTTCATTCGCTTCATTTGTTTGTTCGTTCGTTCCTTCATACGTACGTTCGTTGTTTTGTTCTTTCGTTTGTGCGTATGTACATTTGTTCGTTCGTACGTACTTTCGTACGTACTATTGTTCGTTCCTTTTTACGTTCGTTCGTACGTACGTGCGTTCGTTTGTACGTACGTACGTTTGTTCGTTCTGTGGTTCGTTCGTTCTTTCATTCGTTTGTTCGTACGTTCGGTCGTAAGTAAGTTCGTACCTTCGTTCGTTCGTACGTACATACGTACGTTCGTTCGTACGTACGTAAGTTTATTCGTTCGTACATTCGTTCAATTAATCATTCGTTCGTTCATACGTACGTTCGTTGGTTCTTTTGTCCGTACGTTCGTTCGTTCGTACATATGTATGTACATAAGTTTATTCTTTCTTACGTAAGTTCGTTCTTTCAATTGTTCACTTGCTCGTTCGTTCTTTTGTTCTTTAGTACATACGTTCGTTCGTTCGTACGTTCTTTCATTCGTTTGTTCGTACGCACGTACGTTCGTTCGTACATTCGTTCCTTCGTTTGTTCGTACGTACGTACGTTCGTTCGTTCGTACATTCGTTCCTTCGTTCGTACGTACGTTCTTTCCTTCGTTCGTACGTTCGTTCTTTCGTACATACGTACGTTCGTTAGTATGTACGTGCGTTCGTTTTTTTGTTCGTTTGCACGTACGTTCGTTCGTACGTACGTTTGTTCCTTCATTACGTTCGTTCGTACGTACGTTTGTTCGTGCGTACGTTCGTTAGTATGTTCGTTCGTACATACGTTCATTCGTTCGTTCTTTCGTTTGTTCTCACGTATGTTCGTACGTTCATTTGTACGTTATTTCCTTCGTACATTCCTTCGTTCGTACGTACGTACTATCATTCGTACGTACGTACTATCGTTCGTACGTACGTACTATCGTTCGTTCGTTCATACGTATGTACGTAAGTTTATTTTTTCTTACGTAAGTTCGTTCGTTCAATTGTTCACTTGCTCGTTCGTTCTTTTGTTCTTTCGTACATACGTTCGTTCGAACGTACGTTTGTTCCTTCATTACGTTCGTTCGTTCGTTCGTACGTACGTACGTACATACATTCGTTCGTTCGTACTTACGTGCGTTCGTTTTTTTGTTCGTTCGCACGTACGTTCGTTCGTACGTACGTTTGTACCTTCATTACGTTCGTTCGTTCATACGTACGTTCCCTCGTTCTTTTGTCCGTACGTACGTACGTTCGTTCGTATGTTCGTTCGTACATACGTTCGTTCGTTCGTTCTTTCGTTTGTTCTCACGTATGTTCGTACGTTCGTTTGTACGTTATTTCCGTCGTACGTTCCTTCGTTCGTACGTACGTACTATCGTTCGTTCGTACATACGTATGTACGTAAGTTTATTCTTTCTTACGTAAGTTCGTTCGTTCAATTGTTCACTTGCTCGTTCGTTCTTTTGTTCTTTCGTACATACGTTCGTTCGTTCGTACGTTCTTTCATTGGTTTGTTCGTACGCACGTTCGTTCGTACATTCGTTCCTTCGTTTGTTCGTACGTTCGTTCGTTCGTACGTTCGTTCCTTCGTTCGTACGTACGTTATTTCCTTCGTTCGTACGTTCGTTCTTTCGTACTTACGTACGTACGTTAGTATGTACGTGCGTTCGTTTTTTTGTTCGTTCGCACGTACGTTCGTTCGTACGTACGTTTGTTCCTTCATTACGTTCGTTCGTACGTTCGTTTGTTCGTTCGTACGTACATACCTTCGTTCGTTTGTTCATACGTACGTTCCTTCGTTCTTTTGTCCGTACGTTTGTTCCTCTGTACGTACGTTCGTGCGTACGTTCGTTCGTATGTTCGTTCGTACATACGTTCATTCTTTTGTTCTTTCGTACATACTTTCGTTCGTACGTTCTTTCATTCGTTTGTTCGTACGCATGTACGTTCGTTCCTTCGTTCGTTCTTACGTATGTACGTTCGTTCGTTCGTACTTTCGTTCCTTCGTTCGTACGTACGTTCTTTCCTTCGTTCATACGTTCGTTCGTTCCTTCCTTCGTTCGTGCGTACGTTCGTGAATACGTACGTTCGCTCGTTTGTTCGTACGTAAGTACGCTCGTTCGCTCGTTCGTACGTTCATTCGTTTGTTTGTACATTCGTTCATTCGTTTCTTCATTTGTTTGTTCGTTCGTTTGTTTGTACATACGTACGTACTTTTGTTCGTATGTTCGTTCCTTCGTTACGTTCCTTCGTACGTACGTACTATCGTTCGTTTATACGTACGGACGTTCCTTCGTTTGTACGTACTTTCGAACGTACGTACGAAAGAACGAAGGAACGTACGTATGAACGAACGAATGAACAATTGAACGAACGTACGTACGTATGTACAAACGAACGATAGTACGTACGTACGAAGGAACATAATGAAGGAGCGAAAGAAGGAACGAGCGTACTTACGTACGTACGTATGAACGAACGTACGCACGAACGAACATACGTATATACGTACGAAGGAACGTACGTACGAACACACGAACGAAAGTACGAACGAATGGGCGTACGAACGAACGAAAGAACAAACGAACAAACAAAGGTGCGAACGAACGTACGTACAGACGAACGAACGATCGGACAAAAGAACGAGGGAACGTACGTATGAACGAACGAATGAACAATTGAACGAACGTAGTACGAATAAACTTACGAACGAACGATAGTACGTACGAACGATGGAAGGAACGAACGAACATACGCACGAACGAACGTACGTGCGAACGAACAAACAAACGAACGCACGTACGTACTAACGAACGTACGTAAGTACGAACGACGGAACGAATGTACGAACGAACGTACGTACGAACAAACGAAGGAACGAATGTACGAACGAACGAACGTACGTGCGTACGAACAAACGAATGAAAGAACGTACGAACAAACGAGCGTATGTACGAAAGAACGAACGTACGAACGCACGAACAAAAGTACGTACGAACATACAGACGACCTAACGGACAAAAGAACGAAGAAACGAACGTACGTACGAACGAACAAACGTACGTACGAAAGTACAAACGCACAAAAGAATGAACAAACAAGAGAACGAACAATTAAACGATATTACGTACGTACGTAATTACGAACTAACGTACGAACGAACAAACGTACGTACGAACGAACGTATGAGCGAACGTACGAACAAACGAAGGAACGAACGTACGTACGATCAAACGCACGAACAAAAGAACGAACGTACGTATGAACGATTAAACTTACGTACGTACGTTTGCACGAACGAACGAGAGAACGACCGAACCAATGTACGAACGAACGTACGTACGCACGAACGTACGTACGAAGAACCTTACGCATGAACGAACGAACGATAGTACGTACGTACGAACGAAGGAACGTACGAAGGAAATAACGTACAAACAAACGTACGAACATACGTGAGAATAAACGAAAGAACGAACGAACGTATGTACGAACGAACATATGAACGAACGTACGCACTAACGTATGGACAAACGTACGGACAAAAGAACGAAGGAACGTACGTATGAACGAACGAACGTAATGAAGGAACAAACGTACGTACGAACGAACGTATGTGCGAACGAACAAAAAAACGAACGCACGTAAGTACGAACCAACGAATGTATGTACGTACGAACGAACGAACGTAATGAAGGAACAAACGTACGTACGAACGAACGTACGTGCGAACGAACAAAAAAACGAACGCACGTACGTAAGTACGAACGAACGAACGTACGAACGAAGGAAAGAACGTACGTACGAACGAAGGAACGAATGTATGAACGTACGTGCGTATGAACAAACGAATGAAAGAACGAACGAACGAATGTACGAAAGAACAAAAGAACGAACGCGCAAGTGAACAATTGAACGAACGAACTTACGTAAGAAAGAATCAACTTACGTAAATACGTACGTACGAACGAACGATAGTACGTACGTACGAGCGATAGTACGTACGTACGAACGAAGTAACGTACGAAGGAAATAACGTACAAACGAACGTACGAACATACGTGAGAACAAACGAAAGAACGAACGAACGAACGTATGTACGAACGAACATATGAACGAACGTACGTACGTACAGGGGAACAAACGTACGGACAAAAGAACGAAGGAACGTACGTATGAACGAACGAACGTAATGAAGGTACAAACGTACGTACGAACGAACGTACGTGCGAACCAACAAAAAAACGAACGCACGTAAGTACGAACGAACGAATGTATGTACGTACGAACGAACAAACGTACGTACGAACGAACGAACGTAATGAAGGAACAAACGTACGTACGAACGAACGTACATGTGAACGAACAAAAAAACGAATGCACGTACGTACTGACGAACGTACGTACGAACGAAGGAAAGAACGTACGTACGAACGAAGGAACGAATGTACGAACGAACGAACGTACGTACGTACGAACAAACGAAGGGACGAATGTACAAACGAACGAACGAACGTGCGTACGAACAAACGAATGGAAGAACGTACGAACGAACAAACGTACGTATGAACGAACGAACGAACGTAATGAAGGAACAAACGTACGTACGAACGAACGTACGTGTGAACGAACAAAAAAACGAACGCACGTACGTACTAACGAACGAACGAAGGAAAGAACGTACAAACGAACGTACGAACATACGTGAGAACAAACGAAAGAACGAACGTATGTACGAATGAACATACGAACGAACGTACGTACGTACGTAGAGGAACAAACGTACGGACAAAAGAACGAAGGAACGTACGTATGAACGAACGAACGTAATGAAGGAACAAACGTACGTACGAACGAACGTATGTGCGAACGAACAAAAAAACGAAGGCACGTAAGTACGAACGAACGAATGTATGTACGTACGAACGATCAAACGTACGAACGAACGAACGTAATGAAGGAACAAACGTACTTACGAACAAACGTACGTGTGAACGAACAAAAAAACGAACGCACGTACGTAGTAACGAACGTACGTACGAACGAAGGAAAGAACTACGTACGAACGAAGGAACGAATGTACGAACGAACGAACGTACGTACGTACGAACGTATGTACGAACGAACGAATGTACAAACGAACGAACGTACGTGCGTACGAACAAACGAATGAAAGAACGAACGAACGAACGTAATGAAGGAACAAACGTACGTACGAACGAACGTACGTGTGAACGAACAAAAAAACGAACGCACGTACGTACTAACGAACGCACGAACGAAGGAAAGAACGTACGCACGAACGAAGGAAAGAACGTACGCACGAACGAAGGAAAGAACGTACGTACGAACGAAGGAACGAATGTACGAACGAACGAACGTACGTACGTACGAACAAACGAAGGAACGAATGTACGAACGTACGAGCGTACGAACAAACGAATGAAAGAATGTACGAACGAACGAACGTATGTACGAAAGAACAAAAGAACGAACGAGCAAGTGAACAATTGAAAGAATGAACTTACGTAAGAAAGAATAAACTTACGTACATACGTATGAACGAACGAACAATAGTCCGTACGTACGAACGAAGGAATGTACGAAGGAAATAACGTACAAACGAACGTACGAACATACGTGAGAACAAACGAAAGAACGAACGAACGAACGTATGTACGAACGAACATACGAACAAAGGTACGCACGAACGTACGTACGTACAGAGGAACAAACGTACGGACAAAAGAACGAAGGAACGTACGTATGAACAAACGAACGTAATGAAGGAACAAACGTACGTACGAACGAACGTACGTGCGAACGAACAAGAAAACGAACGCACGTAAGTACGAACGAACGAATGTATGTACGTACGAACGAACAAACGTACGTACGAACGAAAGTAATGAAGGAACAAACGTACGTACGAACGAACGTATGTGCGAACGAACAAAAAAACGAACGCACGTAAGTACGAACCAACGAATGTATGTACGTACGAACGAACAAACGTACGTACGAACGAACGAACGTAATGAAGGAACAAACGTACGTACGAACGAACGTACGTGCGAATGAAAAAAACGAACGCACGTACGTACTAACGAACGTACGTAAGTACGAACGAACGAACGTACGAACGAAGGAAAGAACGTACGTACGAACGAAGGAACGAATGTACGAACGAACGAACGAACGTACGTACGAACAAACGAAGGAACGAATGTACGAACGTACGTGCGTATGAACAAACGAATGAACGAACGTATGTACGAAAGAACAAAAGAACGAACGAGCAAGTGAACAATTGAACGAACGAACTTACATAAGAAAGAATAAACTTACGTACATACGTACGTAGGAACGAACGATAGTACGTACGTACGAACGATAGTACGTACGTACGAACGAAGTAACGTACGAAGGAACGTACGAACATACGTGAGAACAAACGAAAGAACGAACGAACGAACATATGTACGAACGAACATATGAACGAACGTACGTACGTACAGAGGAACAAACGTACGGACAAAAGAACGAAGGAACGTACGTATGAACGAACGAACGTAATGAAGGTACAAACGTACGTACGAACGAACGTACGTGTGAACGAACAAAAAAACGAACGCACGTACGTACTAACGAACGTACGTACGAACGAAGAAAAGAACGTACGTACGAACGAAGGAATGAATGTACGAACGAACGAACGTACGTACGTACGAACAAACGAAGGAACGAATGTACAAACGAACGAACGTACGTGCGTACGAACAAACGAATGAAAGAACGTACGAACGAACGAACGTAATGAAGGAACAAACGTACGTACGAACGAACGTACGTGTGAACGAACAAAAAAACGAACGTACGTACGAACGAAGGAAAGAACGTACATACGAACGAAGGAACGAATGTACGAACGTCCGTACGTACGAATAAACGAAGGAACGAATGTACAAACGAACGAACGAACGTGCGTACGAACAAAAGAATGAAAGAACGTACGAACGAACAAACGTACGTACGAACGAACGAACGAACGTAATGAAGGAACAAACGTACGTACGAACGAACGTACGTGTGAACGAACAAAAAAACGAACGCACGTACGTACTAACGAACGAACGTACGAACGAAGGCAAGAACGTACGTACGAACGAAGGAACGAATGTACGAACGAACGAACGTACGTACGTACGAACAAACGAAGGAACGAATGTACGAACGTACGTGCGTACGAACAAACGAATGAAAGAACGAACGAACGATAGTACGTACGTACGAACGAAGGAACGTACGAAGGAAATAACGTACACACGAACGTACGAACATACGTGAGAACAGACGAAAGAACGAACGAACGTATGTACGAACGAACATATGAACGAACGTACGCACGAACGTACGTACGTATAGAGGAACAAACGTACGGACAAAAGAACGAAGGAACGTACGTATGAAAGAACGAACGTAATGAAGGTACAAACGTACGTACGAACGAACGTACGTGCGAACGAACAAAAAAACGAACGCACGTAAGTACGAACGAACGAATGTATGTACGTACGAACGAACAAACGTACGTACGAACGTAATGAAGGAACAAACGTACGTACGAACGAACGTACGTGTGAACGAACAAAAAAACGAACGCACGTACGTACTAACGAATGTACGTACGAACGAGGGAAAGAACTACGTACGAACGAACGAACGAATGTACGAACGAACGAACGTACGTACGTACGTACGAACAAACGAAAGAACGAATGTACAAACGAACGAACGTACGTGCGTACGAACAAACGAATGAAAGAACGTACGAACGAACAAACGTACGTACGAACGAACGAACGAACGAACGTAATGAAGGAACAAACGTACGTACGAACGAACGTACGTGTGAACGAACAAAAAAACGAACGCACGTATGTACTAACGAACGAACGAACGAACGAACGAAGGAAAGAACGTACGTACGAACGAAGGAACGAATGTACGAACGAACGAACGTACGTACGTACGAACAAACGAAGGAACGAATGTACGAACGTACGTGCGTACGAACAAACGAATGAAAGAACGTACGAACGAACGAACGTATGTACGAAAGAACAAAAGAACGAACGAGCAAGTGAACAACTGAACGAACGAACTTACGTAAGAAAGAATAAACTTACGTACATACGTGTGTACGAACGAACGATAGTACGTACGTACGAACGATAGTACGTACGTACGAACGAAGGAACGTACGAAAGAAATAACGTACAAACGAACGTACGAACATACGTGAGAACAAACGAAAGAACGAACGAACGAACGTATGTACGAACGAACATACGAACGAACGTACGTACGTACGTAGAGGAACAAACGTACGGACAAAAGAATGAAGGAACAAACGTACGTACGAACGAACGTATGTGCGAACGAACAAAAAAACGAACGCACGTAAGTACGAACCAACGAATGTATGAACGAACGAACGTAATGAAGGAACAAACGTACGTACGACCGAACGTACATGCGAACGAACAATAAAATGAACGCACGTACGTACTAACGAACGTACGTAAGTACGAACGAACGAACGTACGAACGAAGGAAAGAACGTACGTACGAACGAAGGAACGAATGTACGAACGAACGAACGTACGTACGAACAAACGAAGGAACGAATGTACGAACGTACGTGCGTATGAACAAACGAATGAAAGAACGAACGAACGAACGAACGTATGTACGAAAGAACAAAAGAACGAACGAGCAAGTGAACAATTGAACGAACGAACTTACGTAAGAAAGAATAAACTTACGTACATACGTATGTATGAACGAACGATAGTACGTACGTAGTAACGTACGAAGGAAATAACGTACAAACGAACGTACGAACATACGTGAGAACAAACGAAAGAACGAACGAACGAACGTATGTACGAACGAACATATGAACGAACGTACGTACGTACAGAGGAACAAACGTACGGACAAATAAACGAAGGAACGTACGTATGAACGAACGAACGTAATGAAGGAACAAACGTACGTACGAACGAACGTACGTGTGAACGAACAAAAAAACGAACGCACGTACGTACTAACGAACGAACGAAGGAACGAAGGAAAGAACGTACGTACGAACGAAGGAACGAATGTACGAACGAACGAACGTACGTACGTACGAACAAACGAAGGAACGAATGTACGAACGTACGTGCGTACGAACAAACGAATGAAAGAACGAACGAACGAACGTATGTACGAAAGAACAAAAGAACGAACGAGCAAGTGAACAATTGAACGAACGAACTTACGTAAGAAAGAATAAACTTACGTACATACGTATGTACGAACGAACGATAGTACGTACGAACGAACGATAGTACGTACGTACGAACGATAGTACGTACGTACGAACGAAGGAACGTACGAAGGAAATAACGTACAAACGAACGTACGAACATACGTGAGAACAAACGAAAGAACGAACGAACGAACGTATGTACGAACGAACGAACGTACGTACGTACGTAGAGGAACAAACGTACGGACAAAAGAACGAAGGAACGTACGTATGAACGAACGAACGTAATGAAGGAACAAACGTACGTACGAACGAACGTATGTGCGAACGAACAAAAAGACGAACGAACGTAAGTACGAACCAACGAATGTATGTACGTACGAACGAACGAACGTGAGGAAGGAACAAACGTACGTACGAACGAACGTACGTGCGAACGAACAAAAAAACGAACGCACGTACGTACTAACGAACGTACGTAAGTACGAACGAACGAACGTACGAACGAAGGAAAGAACGTACGTACGAACGAAGGAACGAATGTACGAACGAAGGAACGTACGTACGAACAAACGAATGTACGAACGTACGTGCGTGTGAACAAACGAATGAAAGAACGAACGAACGAACGTATGTACGAAAGAACAAAAGAACGAACGAGCAAGTGAACAATTGAACGAACGAACTTACGTACGTACGAACGAAGTAACGTACGAAGGAAATAACGTACAAACGAACGTACGAACATACGTGAGAACAAACGAAAGAACGAACGGACGAACGTATGTACGAACGAACATATGAACGAACGGACGTACGTACAGCGGAACAAACGTACGGACAAATAAACGAAGGAACGTACGTATGAACGAACGAACGTAATGAAGGTACAAACGTACGTACGAACGAACGTACGTGCGAAAGAACAAAAAAACGAACGCACGTAAGTACGAACGAACGAATGTATGTACGTACGAACGAACGAACGTAATGAAGGAACAAACGTACGTACGAACGGACGTACGTGTGAACGAACAAAAAAACGAACGCACGTACGTACTAACGAACGTACGTACGAACGAAGGAAAGAACGTACGTACGAACGAAGGAACGAATGTACGAACGAACGAACGTACGTACGTACGAACAAACGAAGGAACGAATGTACAAACGAACGAACGTACGTGCGTACGAACAAACGAATGAAAGAACGTACGAACGAACAAACGTACGTACGAACGAACGAACGAACGTAATGAAGGAACAAACGTACGTACGAACGAACGTACGTGTGAACGAACAAAAAAACGAACGCACGTACGTACTAACGAACGAACGTACGAACGAAGGAAAGGACGTACGTACGAACGAAGGAACGAATGTACGAACGAACGAACGTACGTACGTACGAACAAACGAAGGAAAGAATGTACGAACGTACGTGCGTACGAACAAACGAATGAAAGAATGTACGAACGAACGAACGTATGTACGAAAGAACAAAAGAACGAACGAGCAAGTGAACAATTGAACGAAGGAGCAAGTGAACAATTGAACGAACGAACTTACATAAGAAAGTATAAACTTACGTACATACGTATGTACGAACGAACGATAGTACGTACGTACGAACGAAGGAACGTACGAAGGAAATAACGTACAAACGAATGTACGAACATATGTGAGACCAAACGAAAGAACGAACGAACGAACGTATGTACGAACGAACATATGAACGAACGTACGCACGAACGTACGTACGTACAGAGGAACAAACGTACGGACAAAAGAACGAAGGAACGTACGTATGAACGAACGAACGTAATGAAGGTACAAACGTACGTACGATCGAACGTACGTGCGAACGAACAAAAAAACGAACGCACGTAAGTACGAACGAACGAATGTATGTACGTACGAACGAACAAACGTACGTACGAACGAACGAACGAATGTACGAACGAACGAACGTACGTACGTACGTACGAACAAACGAAAGAACGAATGTACAAACGAACGAACGTACGTGCGTACGAACAAAAGAATGAAAGAACGTACGAACGAACAAACGTACGTACGAACGAACGAACGAACGTAATGAAGGAACAAACGTACGTACGAACGAACGTACGTGTGAACGAACAAAAAAACGAACGCACGTACGTACTAACGAACGAACGAACGAACGAACGAAGGAAAGAACGTACGTACGAACGAACGAACGAATGTACGAACGAACGAACGTACGTACGTACGAACAAACGAAGGAACGAACGTACGTGCGTACGAACAAACGAATGAAAGAACGTACGAACGAACGAACGTATGTACGAAAGAACAATAGAACGAACGAGCAAGTGAACAATTGAACGAACGAACTTACTTAAGAAAGAATAAACTTACGTACATACGTATATACGAACGAACGATAGTACGTACGTACGAGCGATAGTACGTACGTACGAGCGATAGTACGTACGTACGAACGAAGTAACGTACGAAGAAAATAACGTACAAACGAACGTACGAACATACGTGAGAACAAACGAAAGAACGAACGAACGAACGTATGTACGAACGAACATATGAACGAACGTACGTACGTACAGAGGAACAAACGTACGGACAAATAAACGAAGGAACGTACGTATGAACGAACGAACGTAATGAAGGTACAAACGTACGTACGAACGAACGTACGTGCGAACGAACAAAAAAACGAACGCACGTAAGTACGAACGAACGAATGTATGTACGTACGAACGAACAAACGTACGTACGAACGAACGAACGAGCAAGTGAACAATTGAACGAACGAACTTACGTAAGAAAGAATAAACTTACGTACATACGTATGTACGAACGAACGATAGTACGTAGTACGAACGAAGGAACGTACGAAGGAAATAACGTACAAACGAACGTACGAACATACGTGAGAACAAACGAAAGAACGAACGAACGAACGTATGTACGAACGAACACATGAACGAACGTACGCACGAACGTACGTACGTACAGAGGAACAAACGTACGGACAAAGGAACGAAGGAACGTACGTATGAACGAACGAACGTAATGAAGGTACAAACGTACGTACGAACGAACGTATGTGCGAACGAACAAAAAAACGAAGGCACGTAAGTACGAACGAACGAATGTATGTACGTACGAACGAACGAACGTAATGAAGGAACAAACGTACGTACGAACGAACGTGTGAATGAACAAAAAAACGAACGCACGTACGTACTAACGAACGAACGTACGAACGAAGGAAAGAACGTACGTACGAACGAAGGAACGAATGTACGAACGAACGAACGTACGTACGTACGAACAAAGGAAGGAACGAATGTACGAACGTACGTGCGTACGAACAAACGAATGAAAGAACGTACGAACGAAAGTATGTACGAAAGAAGAAAAGAACGAACGAGCAAGTGAACAATTGAACGAACGAACTTACGTAAGAAAGAAGAAACTTACGTACATACGTATGTACGAACGAACGATAGTACGTACGTACGAACGAAGGAACATACGAAGGAAATAACGTACAAACGAACGTACGAACATACGTGAGAACAAACGAAAGAACGAACGAGCAAGTGAACAATTGAACGAACGAACTTACTTAAGAAAGAATAAACTTACGTACATACGTATATACGAACGAACGATAGTACGTACGTACGAGCGATAGTACGTACGTACGAGCGATAGTACGTACGTACGAACGAAGTAACGTACAAACGAACGTACGAACATACGTGAGAACAAACGAAAGAACGAACGAACGAACGTATGTACGAACGAACATATGAACGAACGTACGTACGTACAGAGGAACAAACGCACGGACAAATAAACGAAGGAACGTACGTATGAACGAACGAACGTAATGAAGGTACAAACGTACGTACGAACGTACGTGCGAACGAACAAAAAAACGAACGCACGTAAGTACGAACGAACGAATGTATGTACGTACGAACGAACAAACGTACGTACGAACGAACGAACGTAATGAAGGAACAAACGTACGGACGAACGAACGTACGTGTGAACGAACAAAAAAACGAACGCACGTACGTACTAACGAACGTACGTACGAACGAAGGAAAGAACGTACGTACGAACGAAGGAACGAATGTACGAACGAACGTACGTACGTACGAACAAACGAAAGAACGAATGTACACACGAACGAACGTACGTGCGTACGAACAAATGAATGAAAGAACGTACGAACGAACAAACGTACGTACGAACGAACGAACGAACGTAATGAAGGAACAAACGTACGTACGAACGAACGTACGTGTGAACGAACAAAAAAACGAACGCACGTACGTACTAACGAACGAACGTACGAACGAAGGAAAGAACGTACGTACGAACGAAGGAACGAATGTACGAACGAACGAACGTACGTACGTACGAACAAACGAAGGAACGAATGTACGAACGTACGTGCGTACGAACAAACGAATGAAAGAACGTACGAACGAACGAACGTATGTACGAAAGAAGAAAAGAACGAACGAGCAAGTGAACAATTGAACGAACGAACTTAGTAAGAAAGAATAAACTTACGTACATACGTATGTACGAACGAACGATAGTACGTACGTACGAACGATAGTACGTACGAACGATAGTACGTAGTACGAACGAAGGAACGTACGAAGGAAATAACGTACAAACGAACGTACGAACATACGTGAGAACAAACGAAAGAACGAACGAACGAACGTATGTACGAACGAACACATGAACGAACGTACACACGAACGTACGTACGTACAGAGGAACAAACGTACGGACAAAGGAACGAAGGAACGTACGTATGAACGAACGAACGTAATGAAGGTACACACGTACGTACGAACGAACGTATGTGCGAACGAACAAAAAAACGAAGGCACGTAAGTACGAACGAACGAATGTATGTACGTACGAACGAACGAACGTAATGAAGGAACAAACGTACGTACGAACGAACGTGTGAATGAACAAAAAAACGAACGCACGTACGTACTAACGAACGAACGTACGAACGAAGGAAAGAACGTACGTACGAACGAAGGAACGAATGTACGAACGAACGAACGTACGTACGTACGAACAAAGGAAGGAACGAATGTACGAACGTACGTGCGTACGAACAAACGAATGAAAGAACGTACGAACGAACGTATGTACGAAAGAAGAAAAGAACGAACGAGCAAGTGAACAATTGAACGAACGAACTTACGTAAGAAAGAAGAAACTTACGTACTTACGTATGTACGAACGAACGATAGTACGTACGTACGAACGAAGGAACATACGAAGGAAATAACGTACAAACGAACGTACGAACATACGTGAGAACAAACGAAAGAACGAACGAACGAACGTATGTACGAACGAACATATGAACGAACGTACGCACTAACGTACGTACGTACAGAGGAACAAACGTACGGACAAAAGAACGAAGGAACGTACGTACGTACAGAGGAACAAACGTACGGACAAAAGAACGAAGGAACGTACGTATGAACGAACGAACGTAATGAAGGTACAAACGTACGTACGAACGAACGTACGTGCGAACGAACAAAAAAACGAACGCACGTAAGTACGAACGAACGAATGTATGTACGTACGAACGAACAAACGTACGTACGAACGAACGATAGTACGTACGTACGAACGATAGTACGTACGTACGAACGAAGTAACGTACGAAGGAAATAACGTATATACGAACGAACATACGAACGACCGTACGTACGAACGAACGTACGGACAAAAGAAAGAAGGAACGTACGTATGAACGAACGAATGAACAATTGAACCTACGTACGAACGAATAAACTTACGTACGTACGAACATACGTATGTATGAGCAAACGAATGTACGTACGAACGAACGTACGTACGAACCACAGAACGAACAAACGGACGTACGTACAAACGAACGCACGTACGTACGAACGAACGATAGTACGTACATACGAACGAACGTACGTACGAAAGAAGGTAGGAACGAACAAAAGGACGAACGTACGTATGAAGGAACGAAAGTACGTACGAATAAACTTACGAAGGTACGTATGTACGAACGAACGATAGTACGTACGTCCGAAGGAACGTAATGAAGGAACGAACGTACGAACATACGAACGAAAGTACGTACGAACGTACGTACGTATGTACAAACAAACGAACGTACGTACGAACGAACGAACGAACAAACAAACGAATGTACAAACAAACGAACGAACGTACGTACGTATGAACGTACGAACGATCGAACTTACGTACGTTCGAACGAATGAAAGAACGAACGACCGAACGTACGTACGTACGCACGAACGATCGTATTTACGTACGAACAAACGAGCGAACGTACGTATGAACGAACGTACGCACGAACGAACATACGTATATACGTACGAACGAACAAATGTACGTACGAACGAATGAATGTACGTACGAACGAACATACAAACGAACGTATGTACGAACGAACGTATGTACGAACGAAGGTATGTACGAACGAACATACATACAAACAAACGAACGTATGTACGAACGAACATACGTACGAACAAACGAACGAAAGAACGAACGAACGAACGAACGTACGTACGTAAGTACGAACGAAAGGACGTACGAACGAACGAACGAATGTACGTACGAGCAAACGAACAAACGTACTTACCAACGTACGAACGAACGTACAAACGAATGTATGTACGAACGAACGTATGTACGAACGAACGTACGAACGAAAGAAAGAACGAACTAACAAACGAAAGAACGAACGAACAAACGAAGGTACGAACGAACGTTCGCACGAACGTACGTACAGACGAACGAACGCACAAAAGAACGCGGGAACGTACGTATGAACGAGCGAATGAACAATTGATCGAACGTAGTACGATTAAACTTACGTACGTACGAACGAACGATAGTACGTACGAACGAAGGAAGGAACGTAATGAAGGAACGAACGAACGTACGCACGAACATACGTACGAACGAACGTACGTAAGTACGAACGAACGAATGTATGTACGTACGAACGAACAAACGTACGTTCGAACGAACGAACGTAATGAAGGAACAAACCTACGTACGAACGAACATACGTACGTACGAACGAACAAACAAACGAAGAAACGAACGAACGAACGAATGTACAAACAAACGAACGAAGGTACGTATGAACGAACGAACTTATGTACGAACGAATGAAAGATCGAACGACCGAACGTACGTACGTACGCACGAACGATCGTATTTACGTACGAACAAACGAGCGAACGTAGGTATGAACGAACGTACGCACGAACGAACATACGTATATACGTACGAAGGAACGTACGTACGAACAGACGAACGTATGTACGAACGAACATACGTACGAACGAACGTACGTACGTAAGTACGAACGAAAGGACGTACGAACGAACGAATGTACGTACGTGCAAACGAACAGACGTACGTACCAACGTACGAACGACTGAATGTACGTACGAACGAACATACAAACGAACCTATGTACGAACGAACGATAGTATGTACGTACGAACGAACGAACGTAATGAAGGAACGAACGAACAAAAGAACGTACGTACGAACGTACGTAAGTGCGTACGTACGAATGAATGTACGAACAAATGTACGTACGAACGAACGACCGAAAGAACGAACGAAAGAACGAACGAACGAGCTAACGTACGTACGAACGAACGAACGTACGTACGTAGATACGAACGAACGTACGAACGAACGAAGGTACGAACGAACGAACGAACGTACAAACGAACGAACGTATGCACGAACGAACATATGAACGAACGAACAAATGAACGAATGTACGTACAGACGAACGAACGAACGAAAGAACGGACAAAAGGACGAAGGAACGTTCGTATGAACGAACGAATGAACAATTGACCGAACGTAGGTACGAATAAACTTACGTACGTACGAACGAACGTACGTAAGATCGATCGCACGAACGAACATACGTAATGAAGGAACGAACTAATGTACGTACGAATAAACTTAGGTACGTACGTATGTGCGAACGAACGAAAGTACGTACGTAGGAACGAACGTAATGAAGGAACGAACGAACGTGCGGACGAATGTACGTACGAACGAACCAACGTACGAACGAACAATCGTACGAACGAACGAAAGAACGAACGTATGAACGAAGAAACGAACGAACGTACGTACGAACGAACGCACAAACGTACGAACGAACGTACAAACGAACGAGCAAAAGAACAAACCTACGGACGTATGAACGAACGAACGAACGTACGTACGAACAAACTTATGTACGTACGTATGTACGAACGAACGATAGTACGTACGAACGAACGTACGTACGAACATACGAATGAACGAACGAAAGAACTTACGTACGTACGAATGTACGTACGAGAGAACGAACAAACGTACGAACGGACAAACGTACATACGAACTAACGAACGTACGTGTGTACGAAGGAATGAATGTACGTACGAACGACCGAAGGAACGAACGTATGTACGAACGCACGCACGTACGTACGAACGTACGTATGAACGAACGACAATTGAACGAACGAACGTAAGAATAAACTTAGGTACGTATGTATGTACGAACGAACGATAGTATGTACGTACGAACGAACGTAATGAAGGACCGAACGAACGAACGAATGTACGTACGAACGAACGAACGAAGTACGTACGAACGAACAAACGAACGAACATACGAACGAACATACAAACGAAAGAACAAAAGAACGAAACTACGTACGTATGAACGAACGAACGAACAAATGAACGAACGCACTTACGAAAGAATGAACTGACATACGTAAGTATGTACGAACGAACGATAGTACGTACGTACGAACATACGAACGAATGAACGAACGTACGTACGAAAGAACGTACGTACTTTCAAACGAACAAACAAACGAAGGAACGTACGAACGAAGAAACGAACGAACGTACGAACGGACAAAAGAACGAAGGTACAAACAAACGTACTTTTCTACGAACGAACAAGCAATTGAACGAACGAACGTACGAAGGAATAAACATACGTACGTACGTATGTACAAACGAACGATAGTACTTACGTACGTACGAACGAAGGAACGTAATGAAGGAACGAACGAACGTACGAACATACATACAAACGAATAAACTTACGTACGTAAGTATGTACGAACGAAAGATAGTACGTACGTACGAACGAACGAACGAAGGTAATGAAGGAACAAACGTACGTACGCACGAACGAACGAACGAAATTACGAACTAACGAACGTACGAACGAACAAACGTACGAACGAACAAACGTACGTACGAACGAACGAACAAAAGAACGAACGTACGTATGAACAAACGAACAATTTAACGAACGAACGTACGTACGAACGAATAAACTTACGTACGTACGTATGTATGAACAAACGAAGGTCCGTACGAAAGAATGAACTTACGTACAACCGAACGTAAGTACGAACTACAGAACGAACAAACGTACGTACGTACAAACGAACGCACGTACGTACGAACGAACGTACAAAGGAACGAACGATAGTACGTACATACTACCGAACGAACGTAAGTACGGCCAAACGTACGAACGAACGTACGAACGAACAAATGTACATACGCACAAACGAACGAACAAAAGAACGAACGACGTATGAAGGAACAAACGTACGTACGAATAAACTTACGTACGTACGTATGTACGAACGAACGATAGTACATACGTACGAAGGAACGTAATGAAGGAACGAACGTACGAAAGTACGTACGAACGAGCGTACGTACGTATGTACAAACAAACGAACGTATGTTCAAACGAACGAATGAACAAACAAACGAAGAAACGAACGAATGAATGTACAAACAAACGAACGAACGTACGTATGAACGTACGAACGAACGAAATTTCGTACGAACGAATGAAAGAACGAACGAGCGAACGTACGTACGAACGAACGTACATTCGAACGAACGAACTGTATATACGTACGAACGAACGAACGTACGTACGAAGGATCGTACGAACGAACGAATATACGTACGAGAAAACGAACAAACGTACGTACTAACGTACGAAGGAACGTACGTACGAACAAATATACGTACGAACAAACGAACGTAAGTACGAACGAAAGGACGTACGAACGAACGAATGTACGTACGAGCAAACGAACAAACGTACGAACGAACTAACGAAGGTACGAACGAACGTACGCACATACAGACGAACGAACGAACGTACGTATGAACGAACGAACGAACGATAGTACGTACGAACGAAGGAAGGAACGTAATGAAGGAACGAATGAACATACGTACGAACGGACAAACGTACGTACGAACTAACGAACGAACGTATGTACGAACGAATGAATGTACGTACGAACGAACTAAGGAACGAACGTACGTACGAACGCACGAACAAAAGAACGAACGTACGTGTGAACGAACGAACGTAAGAATAAACTTAGGTACGTACGTATGTACGAACGTACGATAGTATGTACGTACGAACGAACGTAATGAAGGAACGAACGAACGAATGTGCGAACGAATGTACGTACGAACGAACGAACGTACGAACGAACAAACGAAAGAAGGAACAAACATACGAACGAACATACAAAGGAAAGAACAAAAGAATGAAACAACGTAGGTATGAACGAACGAACGAACAATTGAACGAGCGAACGTACTTACGAACGAATGTACGAACAAATGAACAATTGAACAAACGTACGTTCGAATAAACTTAAGTACGTACGTACGAACGAAGGAAGGATTGTACGTACGAACGAAGGAAGGAACGTAGTGAAGGAACGAACAAACGTACGCACGAACATACGTACGAACGAACGTACGAACGAAAGAACGTACGTACGTATGAACGAACGACCGTAATGAATGAACAAACGTACGAACGTACGCACGAACATACGTACGAACGAACGAACGAACGAACGAACGAACGAACGTACGTAAGTACGAATGAAAGCACAAACAAACGTACGTACGAACGAACGAACAAACGTACGTACGAAAGAACGAACGTAATGAAGGAACAAACGTAGGTACGAACGAACAAACAAACAAACGAACGCATGTACGTAAGAACGAACGAAACAACGAACGTACGTAAATACGAACGAAAGAACGAACGAAGGAAAGAACGTACGTACGAACGAACAAACGTATGAGAGAACGTACGAACAAACCAATGAGAGAATGTACGAACGAACAAAAGAACGAACGAGCAAGTGAACAATTGAACGAACGAACTTACGTACGTACGTATGTACGAACGAACGTAATGAAGGAACGAACGAACAAAGGAACGTACGTACGTACGAACGTACGTAAGTGCTACGTACGAATAAACGTACGAACGAATGTACGTACGAACGTACAAACGAAGGAACGAACGAAAGAACGAACGTACGAAAGTACGAACGAACGAACGAATGTACGTACGAACGTACAAACGAACGAAAGATCGAAAGAACGAACGTTCGTGTGAACGAACGAACGAAGGAAGGAACGTACGTACGAACGAACAAACGAACGTACGTACGAACGCACGAAGGAAGGAACGAAGAAACGAACGTACGTACGTACGAACGCAGGAACGAACGTACGTAAAAACATACAGACGAACTAAAGAACGAAGGAACGAACGAACGTACGTATCAACGAACGAACTAACAATTGAACGAACGAACGAACGTACGAACGAATAAACATACGTACGTACGTATGTACAAACAAACGATAGTACTTACGTACGTACGAACCAAGGAACGTAATGAAGGAACGAACGAACATACGTACGAACGAATAAACTTACGTACGTACTTATGTACGAACGAACGATAGTACGTACGTAAAAACGAACGTACGTACGAACGTAGAAACGAACGAACGTACGAACGAACGAACGTACATACGAACGAACGAACGTATATACGTACGTACGAACGAATGTACGTACGAAGGAACGTACGAAGAAACGTACATACGAACGAACGAACGAACGAACGAAACAACGAACGTACGTACGAACGAATGTACGTACGAACGAAAAAACGTACGTACCCACGTAGGAACGAACGTACGTACGCACATACGTACGTATGAACAAACAAACGAACGAACGAACATACGTATATACGTACGAAGGGACGTACGTACGAACAAACGAACGTATGTACGAACGAACATACGTACGAGCAAACGAACGTACGAACGAAAGAACGAAGGTACGTACGTAAGTACGAACGAAAGGACGTACGAACGAACGAACGAACGAATGTACGTACGAGCAAACGAACAAACGTACGTACGAACGAATGAACGTACGTACGAACAAACAAACGTACAAACGAAATTATGTACGAACGAACAAAAGAAGGTACGAACGAACGTACGCACGAACGAAGGAACGGACAAAAGAACGAGGGAACGTACGTATGAACGAACAAATGAACAATTGAACAAACTTAAGTACGTACGCACGAACGAAGGAAGGATTGTACGTACGAACGAACGAAGGAACGTAGTGAAGGAACGAACAAACGTACGCACGAACATACGTACGAACGAAAGAACGTACGTACGTATGAACGAACGAGCGTAATGAATGAACAAACGTACGAACGTACGAACGTACGCACGAACATACGTACGAACGAACGAAGTACGAACGAACGAACGAACGTACGTAAGTACGAATGAAAGCACAAACAAACGTACGTACGAACGAACGAATGTATGTACGTACGAACGAACGAATGTATGTACGTACGAACGAACAAACGTACGTACTAAAGAACGAACGTAATGAAGGAACAAACGTACGAACGAACGTACGTACGAACGAACAAACAAACAAACGAACGCACGTACGTAAGAACGAACGAAACAACGAACGTACGTAAATACGAACGAAAGAACGAACGAAGGAAAGAACGTACGTACGAACGAACAAACGTATGAGAGAACGTACGAACAAACCAATGAGAGAACGTACGAACGAACGAACGAATGTACGAACGAACAAAAGAACGAACGAGCAAGTGAACAATTGAACGAACGAACTTACGTAAAAAAGAATAAACTTACGTACGTACGTATGTACGAACGAACGTAATGAAGGAACGAACGAACAAAGGAACGTACGTACGTACGAACGTACGTAAGTGCGTACGTACGAATGAACGTACGAACGAATGTACGTACGAACGTACAAACGAAGGAACGAACGAAAGAACGAACGTACGAAAGTACGAACGAACGAACGAATGTACGTACGAACGTACAAACGAACGAAAGATCGAAAGAACGAACGTTCGTGTGAACGAACGAACGAAGGAAGGAACGTACGTACGAACGAACAAACGTACGTACGAACGAACGTATGAGAGAACGTACGAACGAACGAACGTATGTACGAACGAACAAAAGAACGAACGAGCAAGTGAACAATTGAACGAACGAACTTACGTAAAAAAGAATAAACTTGCGTACGTACGTATGTACGAACGAACGATAGTACGTACGAAATGAAGGAACGAACGAACAAAAGAACGTACGTATGTACGAACGTACGTAAGTGCGTACGTACGAACGAACGAACGAACGTACGTACCTACATACAAACGAACGTACGTACGAAAGAACGAACGTACAAACGAACGAACGTACAAACGAACGAACATACGAACGAACGAACAAACGAACGAAGAACGCACGAACATACGTACGTAAAGACGAACGAACGAACGGACAAAAGAACGAAGGAACGTACGTATGAACGAACGAATGAAAAATTGAACGAACGTACGTACGAATAAACTTACGTACGTACGAACGAACGTACGTAAGTAAGTACGAACGTTCGTACAATCGAAAGCATGAACGAACTAACGTACATACGAATAAACTTAGGTACGTAGTATTTGCGAACGAACGATAGTACGTACGTAAGAACGAACGTAATGAAGGAAGGAAGGAACGAACGTTCGAACGAACGAACGAATGTACGAACGAACGAACGTACCTACGAACAAACGTACGAACAAACGTACAAACGAACAATCGAACGAACTAAGAAGCGAACGAACGAACAAACGTACGTACGAACGAACGAACGAACAAATGTAAGTACGAACGAACGAACTTAGGTACGTACGTATTTGCGAACGAACGATAGTACGTACGTAAGAACGAATGTAATGAAGGAACGAACGAACGAACGATAGTACGTACGTATAAACGAACGTAATGAAGGAACGAACGAACGAACGTGCGAACGAACGAATGAATGTACGTACGAACGAACGAACGTACGAACGAACAATCGAACGAACGTACGTACGTACGAACGAACGAACGTAATGAAGGAACAAACGTACTTACGAACGAACGTACGTACGAAAGAACAAACAAACGAACGCACGTACGTACGAACGAGCGAAACACCGAACGTACGTAAGTACGAACGAACGAACGAACGTACGTACGAACGAAGGAAAGAACGTACGTACGAACGAACAAACGTACGTACGAACGAACGTATGAGCGAACGTACGAACAAACGAATGAGAGAACGTACGAACGAACGAACTTATGTACGAACGAACAAGTGAACAATTGAACAAACGAACTTACGTAAGAAAGAATAAACTTACGTACGTACGAAAGTACGAACGAACGAACGTACATACCTACATACGAACGAACGTACGTACGAACGAACGTACAAACGAATGAACGTACGAACGAACGTACAAACGAACGAACGTAAGTACGAACGAACATACGAACGAACGAACGAACAAACGATCGAATGTACGCACGAAAGTACGTACGTACAGACGAACGAACGAACGAACGGACAAAAGAACGAAGGAACGTACGTATGAACGAACGAATGAACAATTGAACGAACGTACGTACGAATAAACCTACGTACGTACGATCGAACACACGAAAGAACATACGTAATGAAGGAACGAACTAACGTACGTACGAATAAACTTAGGTACGTACGTATTTGCGAACGAGCGATAGTACGTACGTAAGAACGAACGTAATGAAGGAATGAACTAACGAACCTGCGAACGAACAAACGTACGTACG
>NC_142953.1:11366405-11368905 GCF_046866305.1 Octopus bimaculoides
ATTGTGGTTGTTTTGTTGCATTGCTGCTGTTCGTCCTTTGATTCCAAAACAAAATCTAAATTGAAAGATTCATTAAGCTAATATGTTGACATAATACATCAATGTCTTAACGATAGTCTTAATAAGCTGTAATTGAGGCAAATGTGATTTTCCCCTATATACGCTTGTGATATATATTTTTTTTTTTTGGTGATGGTAGTAGTGGTGGTGAATTCAATCGTGAAGTAATTTTCTCGCTCTCTCTCTCTTTCTCTCTCTCTCTCTGTCTCCCTCTCTGTCTCCCTCTCTGTCAATCAGTCTATCTATCTGTAAGTGTTTGAATTTTAATGGTGTTTGGCAATGATAGTATGAAGTGGTTGCGATGCTTGATGGTGGTGGCCCTGCAAATTGTAGGTTGGATGGCATAATTTGCTATTTTAAAAATGGTTTGTTTGTCAGAATTGGGTCTCTGATTCACCTTCCACCTACCATCTTGTGACGGAAGAGAAAAGAATACATACATAAATATATATATGTGTGTGTGTGTCTATATATATATATATATATATATATATATATATATATATATATATATATATATGTATATATACATATACATACATATATATTTGTGTGTGTATATTAGAAAATATGCACATACATACATATGTATGTGTGTACACATACACACACACACTGTGTGTGTGTGTGTGTGTGTTTGTGGATGTATATATGTGTATGTATGTATATGTACTTATATGTATGTTTTTGTGTGTATATGTATCTGTATGTATATATCTATGTGTATGTATATACACACACACACACACACATACACAATATACACGTGTGTTTATGTGTGTGTGTGTGTGTGTGTGTGTATGTGCATATACACGCTAAGATTTCATCATATTAAAGCTGATTTGGATGGTTTCTCATGTTGAATAAATGTTAATAAAGTGTGGGATAATCATTTCGTGATTTATTCACCAATCCACCAATCATTCATTTCACCCCCACCTCCTCTATCTTTCCTCCTCCTCCTCCTCCTCCTCCTCAGTTTCTTACATATTCTCTCACCCTTATTCTCTTTCACTATCATTTTCTGATTTTCTATCTCTCACATTCTCCTCCTCCCACTCACTCTCATTTCCCTCGTCCCATCCCTCTCTTATATAGCCTCTCTTTTACCTTTTTCTTACTCCCTCTATCTCCATTACTTTGTCACTCTCTTTCCCCTCTCTTTTAGATGGTGTGAATGTATTCAAAGCACAGGCATGGCTGTGTTATAAGAAGCTTGATTCTCAACCACAGCCACAGTGTAAAGGGACTTGGTAGATGGAAACAGAGAGAAGCCCATAATATGTGTGTGTGCCTCTATGTGCCTGTGTTTGTCCCTCACAACTGCTTGGCAACCAGTATTGGTGTGTTTACATCCCCAGTAATTTAGCAGTTCGGCAAAAGAGCCCGACAGAATAATTTGACTAAAATCCCTCAAGGTGGTGCTCCAGCTCGGTCACAGTCTAATGACTGAAACAAATAAAAGGTTAAGATTGGTTGAAAGTCTTCAGGTGATAAGTGTGAATGAAGTTGGTGAATAGAAGACATTTGCCCAAGGTTCCACGCATTGGAACTGAACCCAGAATCATGTGGTTGGGAAGCAAATTTCTTACTACACAGTTACACCTGTGCCTATGTGTGTGTATATATATATATATATATATATATATATATATATAGAGAGAGAGAGAGAGAGATTAATGTGTGTGTGTAAAAATGTATATATTTATGCATGTAAATGTGTGTGTACTCAAACAAACACATACATCACACATTGAAAGTGAAAGTAAAAAAAAGAAAAAGATAAAAACATCCAGGTTATAATTGCCAAAAATCTTGTGATGTTGCTGCTGTTGATTGCTTGATTAGTATTAGAATTATCATCATCAGTAACAGCAGCATCATAGTTATGACGACTATCATTGTCATCATTGACGTTTTCCTTTTTTTTTTTTAATCATCTTTCTCATTATAATAATTGTTTTCACCATCATATTATATGTCTTTATTATCATCAATGTCATCATTTGTATATTTATCGTCGTCATTTTCATTACAATCAACATCAGAATATTAGAGTTGTAATATTCATGATTATTATTGATTTTATATACATATACATATATATATATATATATATATATATATATATATATATATATATACACATATTGTTAAGTATGTATCATGAAATCTCCCATCGTTAGATGACAATCTACACCGATGATTTGCTTATTGTGATCAAACGTTTTGTGTTTGCATAAGCTCACTCCCTCCATCAAATCGATGTTACCTGTACAGGTGCATGGCATGTCACATGTCAAATAACAAAGTTGCCCAAGAATCCAAGAATGCAATGCAACACTTGGCCTGGGAATCAAAACCATGACCCCTGCAATTGTGAGTGTAACACTTTAACCACTAAGCCATGTGCCTTCATATATATATATATATATATATA
>NC_142953.1:11378905-11383905 GCF_046866305.1 Octopus bimaculoides
CATATTGTTGTTATCATTAGTTCCTTTGGTTTCATGTCTGCATTTAATGTATGCATTTGTGTTGTTGTTTGTGTTTCTGTTGTTATATGTGTGTATTTCTGTGTTTTTGCCGTGTATTCTTTGTTTTTCGTCTTTCTGTTTTGTAATTTTTTATTTGAAAATCGTGTTTTTCTTTTACAAAATTGATAACTTTTCCTTACTTATAAGATCTGTTTATTGGAAATTTTTATTTCTACAAACTGATTAGAATTGGCTTAAAAAATGCACACTGGGACCTCTCATCTGTTCCTAGTTGCTGCATATAATGAGTGCTAACACACACACACACACACAACAATCTATCTATCCATTCATTCACCCTATCGAGCTCTCTTTTCCTTTAATTTTCATGTGTCATTAGTATGACACATCAGTGTGTGCATGTGTATACCATTATGCATGTGTGTGAGTTCATGCACACACCCACACGCACGCAGACACACACACACACACATATATATATATATATATATATATATATATATATATATATATATATATATGTGCACACAAATTATATATGTGTACATGTACACACATATGTAAATGTGTGTGTTCACTTCTATGTGTGCATGTGAGTGCATTCATGTGCACACACACACGTGTGTGTATATATATATATATACACACACACACACACACACACATATATATATATATGCACACACACACATATTCACATATGTACATGTATGTGATTACTTTTATGTATGTGTATGAGTGAACGCACACACACATATACACATACACACACACACACAATGATATAAATATATATGTGGATGTGCATATGTATACACATATGTGCTTGCCTGTGTGTATATTTGTATTTATTCATTAAATAGAGTAAGTGTAGACTCCTCTCTCTCTCTCTGTCTGTCTGTCTGTCTCTCTCTCTGTCTCTCTCTCCTCGTCCTTCTTCTCATGCATGCATAACTTGGAAAGTGTAACAGTATCTGTTAATTTGCATATAACATATTGTTACATGTGTGTATGTGTGTGTGAGTGTGTGAAGGCAGGGAGCATCTCTTGGGGGTTTCCTTGTATAGATGTCAGTCAACGAGCAATCTGCCAAACTCTAGAACAAGCGAAACAGCTTTTAAAATTTTCAAATTGCTAATGAGATTAACTTTGCCCATATGTCTGCTCGACTGTCCTGAAATGAAAAGTGGTGGGCAGATGAAGAACGAGGAATGGTGCTGCTGTTAGTTCTGCCACTACTGGAAGCTGCAATGAAAAGCCATTGAGTTGCCGTTATTTCAAAGACTAAATTCTTTTTCTATCCCCCCTTTTTCTAAAACCTTGAAAATCTTGCCTTCAGTAGCAACGTTAATGTAAACCTCCCCCACTTCCATAACTTTCTCTTAGTCTTTGCCCTCCCCCCCCACTCTTGTCTGATTTTTCTGTCCCCCCTCCTTTTAGCAGCTCATATGGCTGGAACATTGGCAACTTGCGAGAAGCAGTTGTAATGCTACTGCGTCTGTGAAACACCATTTCAAAAGTTCAAGTGCATTTCTTTTGATCTGTTGAATTGTGCGCGTGCGTGCGCACATGCATCTCTGTGTGTGTGTGTGTGTGTGTGTGTACAGAGAGGGTTGGCATTATCAACATCATTGCCACCACCACCACCACCACCAAGATAATCATCTTTTATAATTTCTGTTGCTACATCAGCACCACCACCACCACCACCACCACTGTCATCATCATCATCATCATGGGCATTTTATTGTCCCTGTCATTCATATCATCTTCCCCATCATCATCATCATCATTGCTATGATGATCATGATCATCAGCACCATTATGGTTTTTATTATCACCATCATCATCATCATCATCATCATCATCATCATCATCATCATCATCATCATCATCACCATATGTCTCATAGCATGAGGTTCTACTTCTCTGCCAAACTGCCAGCTGTCCAACCCTCAGCACTTGTTTTTGATTTGTGTTGCTGTTAGTGCTGCTGCTGTTGTGGCTACTGTTGCTGCTGCTGCTGCTGCTGCTGCCACCACCACCACCACTACTACTACTGCAGGAGTGAGCCCTAAGTAGGGAGCTTGTGTATGAGTGCTCAAACTGCTAGAAAATGCAGCCAAACGAATATCACACTTTACCAATTAAACTAAGGCTTGTGTTGGGCTATGTCATTCTTGGTAAACAAAAATATGCAGTATGGTCACATTTGGAACCCCTTTTTATCAGAAATCTGCTTGGTCAGGACTGGGGCTAAACAGCAGCAACAACGACAACAACAATAGCAACAACAACAACAATAACAGTATTGAGTCCCTTCCCATTTTCCCTGAATACTGAGCAAAGCTTTGAAGGCAAAAAACCTTCCTGATGTTTTTGTGATTCTGTGACCCTTGTTACCTGCATTTCATCCATCACAGTCACCCATCTGTAATCTTCTAATACTTTAGTACTTGAACCTGCTATATCTGGCCCAAATGTTCTTTGTCTGTTTTGTATTCAAACTGTCCAGATCTGGCCTCTTACACCTACTCTAAAATGTCATTCTAAAAATATACAATCGTAAGGACTTTCAAGCGAGATCATTGCCAGTGCCCCTGGACTGGCCCTTGTGCGGGTGGCACATAAAATACATCATTTTGAGCATGGCCATTGCCAGTACCGCCTGACTGGTCTTCGTGCCGGTGGCGCGTAAAAGCACCCACTACACTCTCTGAGTGGTTGGCGTTAGGAAGGGCATCCAGCTGTAGAAACTCTGCCAAATCAGATTGGAGCCTGGTGTAGCCATCTGGTTTCACCAGTCCTCAGTCAAATTGTCCAACCCATGCTAGCATGGAAAGCGGACGTTAAACGACGATGATGATGATGATGATGATGTATCACTGGAATCTCAAAGCTACAAGATAATGCATGATTAATTCAAACCAATGTGAATAAAGAGAGCAATCTGAATGCTGAAGGATTAAACCAGCTATATCCAACCCAAATGTTCTGCCTGTTTTATGTTCAGATCAAGCCTCTCACACCTACCCTACAATGTCATTCTAAAAATAAACAATCACATCTTTAAAATCTCAAAGCAATGAGATAATGTATGACTAATTCAAAACAATGTGAATGAATAAGCATTACATTTGGCAGAGTAATCTGAATGCTAAAGGGTTAAGGTGGTTTTTTTCTATCTTTGTTATTCAAATTCAAGCTGACATTTGAAAAGATATGATATTCATGTGCATTTCGTAAGTAAATTCTGTGATGAGAGGCAGTTTGATATTATTAGATACTACAAAGCACTGAACTGTGACAGAGACGAGTGAGAGGCAAGGCTCAATAAAGACATTCCGGCTGAGTAGTTCTCTCTGAAGGGCCAATGTGAGACATATTGAAAAAATATGTGTCATAGTTAATGGCAGATGGAAATTAAAAAAAAAAAAAGAGGGCTTGATAGTGTAGATGAATGGATAGATAGATCATTGTCAATGTGTGTGTCTGAGTGTGTGTGTATGTGTGTGTGTGTGTTGGCACTCATTATATGCAGCAACAACAATGTTTCCATGACATCCTCTTCTTAAATTTGAACCAATGAGGAGCCTCTATACAGTTGCTTGGACCTGCTAGAAACAGCAGCCAAATCTCTTTCAAATAATCATATCTTTACTGTCTTAAAATAATGGAAGGACTCATTGGACAATGTAGTTCTAGATATATAAAAAGACTTGATGGTCACGGCTTGGAATTGCGGAGTGACAGATGCTTTAATTTAACTTAGATTATAAGTTCAGGCCTACTTGGGTTGACAAAATAAAGTACCAGTCTCCTACGGGGACCAATATACTTGAATGTCCTCTCACTTCATACTTCTCATCTTGTTCCTCTGTTAGAAATTCAATTCTATTTCTGACATAAATCTTTCCACATGTTTCTTGATTCTTTCCAACTCAATATCATGGTTTTGATGTTTTTAAACTTGTCAGCCCCTTGTCAGGGAATTATGGCAAACCTTTATTCTTTGCCTCGCTTTGTAAGATATATAATTAGGCTAGTTGTCCTTGCTTCTTTCTCTAAGATGTTGATTCTAACCCTAAGATTAGGTATAAGTTTTTGAAAATATTTAAATCTATCCTCTACTGTGCTTTTTCTTGGAGAGCATCCAAAAAGAAACATTTTGAGACCTCATCTACTCTTTTACTTGTTTTCAGTCCTTTTGACTGTGGCCATGCTGGAGCACCACCTTTATTCGAGCAAATCGACCCCAGGACTTATTCTTTGGAAGCCTAGTACTTATTCTATCGGTCTCTTTTGCCGAACTGCTAAGTTACGGGGACGTAAACACACCAGCATCGGTTGTCAAGCTATGTTGGGGGGACAAACACAAACACACACACACACACATATATATATATATATATATATATATATATATATATATATATATATATATATATGTGTGTGTATATATATATATATATATATGTGTGTGTATATATATATATATATATATGTGTGTGTATATATATATATATATATATGTGTGTGTATATATATATATATATATATATATGTGTGTGTGTATATATATATATATATATATAATATATACGACAGGCTTCTTTCAGTTTCTGTCTACCAAATCCACTTACAAGGCTTTGGTTGGCCCAAGGCTGCAGTAGAAAACACCTGCCCAAGATACCACATAGTGGGACTGAACCCAGAACCATTGGTTGGGAAGCAAGCTTCTTACCACAACAGCCACACCTGCGCCTGTCTATGTCTATAACTACACTATCAAATCAGTCTTTCTATATATAGTATGGTGAGGTCTGATTTAAGGGAGGCTTGGCTGCTGTCTCTTGCAGGTCAAGAGAGAGTGAGCCCAAACTTTTGTGTAGTGGCTTGATGGTGGTAGAAGTGAAATGGTGGAGAATGTGGTTTTGGTAGTAAGAATAGATTAATAAATGCACCTTTGCTCTTTTAGG
>NC_142953.1:11393905-11408905 GCF_046866305.1 Octopus bimaculoides
TGCCATTGTAACATCATCATCGTCATCATCATCATCATCATCATCATCATTGCTTGCTGCTGCTGCTGCTGTTGTTGTTGTTGTTGTTTGAGGTCTTGTGTGGTGCCAGAAAACCTTTCTCGTTCTCCTCCTTCACAGTTGGTGACATGTTCCGTCACTTTTCTCTCTCTCCTACTCTCTGCCCACTCAACGAAAAGTTCAGTCATTTCCACAGTTTGGTCCTCTTCTCCAACCAACCCAGCCCAACCCAGCCCAGCTCCAACTGAACCAGAGACCAGACAAAACCATTTGGATAGTTATAAATCCAATTGTTATATACATTATCAGTGATGTTATGTTTGAACAACTGACACCTCTCACTCTCTTTTGCAGTTTGCCAACAGCGACAGGCAAACACAAAACCCCCTTGGGTTTGTGTTCCCACACACCACACTCCTACACTCCACCTACTGTTATTACGGAAGTTTGGGAAAGAATGAAATGGATGCAGTTTATTTGACAAAATCTTTGTGGGACAAGCAAATTCCAAAAATCTAGTAGTAGTAGTAGTAGTAGTAGTAGTAGTGGTGGTGGTTGTGGTGGTAGTAGTAGTAACGAGTGTTTTAATTTAGGCATTTGGTTGCGCTGCTTTCACGAATTCTCATGACTGTTGCCATCCAATTCCATTTTCATAAATTTGAATTTGAAACTTGAGTCCTGGTGAATCTGTCATCAGCTGATTACACAACTATGGATGTCACCCCTATGGATGTGTGTTACAGTTACTGACCATTGGCCTTCTAGGACTCCTCCACTCAACATCAGCTGAGCTCTTCCACTGCCTCTTCACAATCTGCCACAATGCGTTCCCAGATTCCCACGACTCTCTCTTCTCATCCAATTCCATTATTATGAATTTGAGTTGAGAGCTTGAGTCATTTGTTGATTACGCAACCAATGATGCCACCTCTATGGATGTGCTGCAGTTACTCCCTTGATAGAGCTTGGGGATCCTGACCATTGATCTTTTAGGATTCCTCCACTCGGCATCAATGCATGAAAAACTGTTGGCTCAGTTGAGCTGTTCTGTTACCTCTTCACAATCTCCTGTGTTACAGTCCTATGACTTTCCTGTATCCCTGACAGGGTAGCTGAATGGGTGCTATGCCTTGCCAAAGGGCAGCCTGTAACTATGGTCATCACACCATGGGGGTATTTTCAAAATACCCACATACCCATAATATATAATATTTTTTAATGTATCTTCTCTACTTTTTTTTTAAAAGATGGCAGGTTGTGATTCAAGATGTTATTTTCAGTAGGTCTAATGGCCACTTATAGGCCCCCAGTGTTGGCTTGTGGCTTGAGTAGAAGTGGGGTAGTTAGGCAGTGGAGTGCTGATGTTGATGGTGATGACAATGGTGGTGGTGGTGGTGACTGTGATGATGATGGTGGTGGTGGTAGTGGTAATGATGTGATGTAACTGAAATTTGTGGAAGTTGTGGCAGTGACAAAATTATTTTTGCTGTTAGTAGTGGTGGTGGTGGTGGTGGTTTTGGTGGTGGTGGTGATGGTGGTGGTGATGATGGTGGCAAAGACGGTTGTGGTGATGCGTTGGTGCCAAGTGGGGGGGGGGGGTGTTTGTGAGGGACTGGTTGTGGTGCAATGGGATGCAGCATGATGCTGCATGATACGGACAATGTTAAGATAATATTGACTGTATTTCTTTTTTTTTTCGCTGGGTAACTGGAAGTAGGTGTGGTGAGCGGGGGGAATCTGGAGAAGAAGGGAGAGGGTTATAGGGCGGTTGTGGTGGTGGGTCATAGTTCTTTGCAGGGGGTAAGACGCTACTTCATCCCTTTCTTGTTCAAGAACTGATTGGAGTTATCCTTCCCAGGAGGGGACATCGGGTGGGGGGAGGGGCAGGGCAAGGCAGCAGCAGAGCGGGGTAAGGAATTATCTACACAACACTACACCACCACCATCACCACCACCACCTCCCTAGGAGGACAGGAAAATATATAAATTTAACCAAAAAAAAAAAAAAAAATTTACTGTAAGTATTCATCAGTGTCAACCAAGACGTGTCCCCCTTTTCACCCACCCCTGAACCCTCTGAAGTGTGGGTGGAACAGATAGATGATGGAGTAGACTGAGGTGGTATGCACACTAAGGAGACAGTTATATTTCATTAACACAAGCATCCAATTCCAAATCCTTTATTCCTTCTAAATCTTTTTGGGGTTTTTTTTTTTTTAAGCAGGCGGCAAGAGTGGGGACTGGAGAGTTCAAGGAGGGGCATATTGTAATAATATTGCTTTTTTTCCCCACCCACCCTTTCTGTCTTGCTCGTATAGCAGGGGTTAAGGTGGGCCAAGTGTGGGGTGTGGATATTATTTGGTTTGAACCTTCTCTCTTTTCTTCACTCACGCGCACTTGTTTGGACTTAGTGAAGAAGGTTGCAGAATAATTGCATCAAATTCATATATTATGTTAATTTTATTATCATTATTATTATCATTATTATTATTATTATTATTATTATTATTATTATTATTATTAAGTCAGTGAGATGGCAGAATCGTTACCATGCCAGGCAAAATGCTTAATGACATTTTGTCCATCTAAGTGTTCTGAGTTCAAATTCCACCAAGGTCGACTTTACCCTTTCATCCTTGATTAAATAAGTACCAGTTATGCACGGGGTTGATATGATCGATTTACTCCTTTGCCTTTAGTAGAAAGGATTATTATTATTATTATTATTGTAAGGTGGTGGGTGAGCTGGTAGAATTGTTAGCATGCCAGGCAAGATGCTTAATGGTATTTTGTCCATCCTTACATTCTGAGTTCAAATTCTGCTGAGGTTGACATAGATGTGTGTGTGTGTGTGTGTGTGTGTATATATATATATATATATATATATATATATATATATATATATATATATATACACATATATACCCATGCCAGCATGGAAAACGGATGTTAAATGATGATGATGATGATGATGATGATGAGATATATATATATATATATATATATATATATATATATATATATATATATATGACGGGCTTCTTTCAGTTTCTCTCTGCCAAATCCATTCATAAGGCTTTGGTTGGCCCAAGGTTTGAGTAGAAGACACTTACCACACAGTGGAATTGAACTCAGAACCACGTAGTTGGGAAGTAAACTTCTTAGCACACAGCCACAATGTGACTTTAAATATACATTATAAATTGAAGTTGAAAAACTGAAGTACATCTTTCTATAGTCTGGAATAGTTGTTGGTTATGTAAGCCAGTAATCTGTTCACATAGAACAGCTCAAAGAACAACTTGTAATAAAGTTAAGTACAGTAAAAACACTTTAATGAAACTTAATAAAATTGTTGGTTTTAAGAGGAAATTGTGAGTTGCATGTTCAGTAATTAAATAAAAATAATTGTGGAATGTTAATTAAGTCTAAGGTTAAACAATTATGTTAATGTATTAAATTGTGAAAGTGTATTAATTCTTAATTCTAGGTTCATCAGACATTGTTTCCATAACAGGTCGTTATTGAATCACCGAAGCTGTAGTAATTAAAATAACCAATGCTGTTTGTTAGGCTCTACTGAGGTTGTTTGTGCAAAAGAACTTCAAGTTGAAAAATTTTTCTTTCTTGGTAGAGATGTTCTAATTTAGTAGAGAAGTGAGTGAAATTATTATGCTGTTTAAGAGAAGAGAGTTTAGCATTTAAGAGAGTGGAGTTTAGCATTTAAACTGGCCATTCTACTTGTTTTATGTTCAAATTAGCCAGATCTGGCCTCTCACACTTACCCTACAATGTTATTCTAAAAATAAACAATCACATTATTGTAATCTCGAAGCCTCGAGATAATGCATGATCAATTGAAAATAATGTTAAGGCTGCCCCCCCCCCCCCTGGTGAAGAAGATTGGCCTGTAAGAGTCCTGTGACAGTGTCATGTAAAAGGCACTTTCTGGTGGTATGTGGCTTTGCATTGTCTTGTGGAAACAAAGAGCATTTTCGACGGACACAGTGAGTCACTATTGAGCATGACATGAACAGAATGAACACACACACCACAAAAATATATTAAAAAAAAGTATTATTTCAACACGGTGCACAAACTTTTTCCTCAACCTAATATAAAGGATGAAGTTGATCTTGATGGGTTTTGAACACAGAGGGCAGAGAGCCAGAACAAATGTCACATGAGATATTCTCCTGTGCACTAATGAGTCTGGCAATACCGATTCCCTTTGCTGCTGCTGCTGCTGGTGGTGGTGGTGGTGATGACAGTGGCTGCAATAATAACAACATAATCCCACTATCAGTCCAAATTCAGTCAACTAGTGACCAAAGATATTCTAGCCATAATCCTCACATCATTTCTTTTTTTTAGCCATAGTTTATCTAGGATAACATTATGCAGGTGTGTCTTTGTTGTTTAAGATGAATGGCTTTGGTTTTTAGAGAGATTTGGCTACTATTTCAAGCAGGTTGAAGGGTTGACCACATACAGGCCCCTGTATTGACTCGATGGTGGGGAAGTTTCTTTTATGACTGCAATTTATAAAGGTGAAATATAAAAAGGAAAGAAAAAAAAACAGAATTAGATCAGATCAAATTGAAATATTGCTTCCTGATTGACCTGGTTGATATAAGTTTCACTTATTGATCACCTCATTAATTTATTGATTTTTCTCCAACTGAATGATGTTTTCAATTTCTTTATTCAAATTCATCAATTTGCTGAGCTCTGGGTTTTTTTTTTTTTAAATTGAGTTAAATGATTTGTAGGTACAAATGTACATTTATGTATGAGTGTGTGTGTGTGTGTGTGTGTGTGTGCATGTATGTTTGTATATGAATGGATATATATATGTGTGTCCATAGGTATTGGAATGTTTGTGTGTTTCTGTTATGCACGTAAGTCTCTGTTTGTATATGTGTGAATGTCTATCTTCATACAATTGCATGTATGTGTGTATATATATATATATATATATATATACACGTGTTTGTGTCTCTGTGCATTTATGTGTGTATATGCTTGTGTGTGTGTGTGTGTGTGTGTGTGTGTGTGTGTGTGCGTGCGAAGACAAAAACACACATATATGGACCTGTTCGATGATAGACAAGAAATGAAGGAAATAAAACAATTGGTTCAACAGGTAATAACAATACTGAATTAAAGCAATAATTGACAATAACTGTCAATGGTAACAAGGTGAACTATGAATAACACACACACACAAACACACACACACACACACACACACACACACACTTTTGTGTGTGTGTGTGTGTGTGCGTGTTGCCTATTGCATGATTAGTTTGTCATTGGCTCAATCAGGCAACAAGGTATCTGGATTCCATGAGAAAGGTTGTTAGAAACCTGACGGGATGAATATAAGATCAGCTAAGAATATTCTGCTGAATACCACCCCATCTCTCCTTCTCACGTTCCCTCCCACATCCCTTTCCCAGTTTTTAGAGTTGGCACTGTCAATGTAGGCACACTGAAATGTATGTTGGATAGCAGCCTGGTATCTTCCATGGTGTACACCGGGTCCATGGAATTTGTTCCCGAAATGAAGGAGAAACAAGGCTACTGGAGTTCTGTGATGCATATAACCTATTGATCTACAGCAGGGGTTTTCAAACTGTGGTCCGCGGACCACAGGGGTCCGCGGACCACAGGGGTCCGCAAGGACAAGACAGGGGGTGCGTAGACAGCAAATACTTTTTATGGGCAATTTGATTTTATATATGTTTTTTAATCGAAATCTTTTAATTGACAATAAACCTATTTGTTAAATACTGTTAAATAAATAAATGTAAAAATATATGTTATTTTCAGCAAATATTTATGTATAAATTTCATAAGCGTTTATAAGGGGGTCCTCCCTTAGGTAAAGCCTGAAATATAAAGGGGTCCGCAAGTCAAAAAGTTTGAAAACCCCTGATTTACAGCACCGACTTCAGGAAGCCGGCCAGATTGATTACATTCTCACTAGACAGTGGGATGCATAGTTGCTCTAAAATACAAAGACCCTCCCTGGTGAAAAATGTACCCCCAGCATAGACTCGTCATTAGTGAAAACAAGACATTTGTACTCAGAGCCAGGTTGGTAATGAAAGGGTTAAGGTGTTTGACGTGTGATCATAAGATTGTGGTTTCAGTTTCTGGACTGAGTGGTGTTGTGTTCTTGAGCAAATCACTTCAGTTCACATTACTCCAGTCCACTCAGCTAGCAAAAACGCTTAGTTTTAGAATGGTGGCAGCTGATGAAGGAAATGTTCTCTATGTGGCCTGTGTGTTTTCTGTACTCTGTTTATCATTTGTTCACGTTTTGTTTGCAACGTCCTGTACCCAGATATGCGTCTATATATACATGTAGATGTAGGTATATACATACATGTACGTATATACGCATATACTCATATATTATTTATATCCTGAAATGACCTGGCATCTTGTTCAGTAGGAAGTATGTATGCCATAGAATCTGTGAACTCTTCCGTAGGAGCCTTTATGAGTTAGGAAGGAACTTCACTTGCCCTTATTTTATTTTGATCTTATAAACATTGTTCTGCATACATAGTACAGAATACTTTATTTTTCCAAGTAGTGCCCCAGCATGACCACAGTCTAATGACTGAAATAAGTAAAAGAATATATATGTGTTATTTCTTTACTACCCACAAGGAGCTACACACATAGGGGACAAACACGGACACACAAACGGATTAAGTCGATTATATCAACCTCAGTGCGTAACTGGTACTTATTTAATCGACCCCGAAAGGATGAAAGGCAAAGTCAACCTCGCCGGAATTTGAACTCAGAGCGTGTGTGTGTGTGTCTGTGTGTGTATATATGTATATATATATATATATATATATATATATATATATATATATGTATATATCATATGCATACACATACATTTTATTGTTGCATAAACCCAGGCACGCTCTTACACACACAAACACGCAGTCACACGCACACATAGCTGTAAAATGAAGATAATCTTTATGCTGTCGTAATTTATTAACATGGTGATTGCTAAACTGAACTCCTAGAATTGCTGTTTTTACAATCAGTTAAACCGGGTCAGTGTAAGACCACTTAACTCTTTACACTACTTCAGCAGTCATTATTATTATTGCTGGACAACATCAGATTGGTCAAAAACCATTGATTATAATTTACTACCAGTCATGGCAGTCGTTGTTTTGTTACTGTAGTAGTAGTAGTAGTAGTAGTAGTAGTAGTAGTAGTAGTAGTAGTAGTAGTAGTAGTGGTGGTGGTGGTGGTAGTATTAGTAGTTGTTGTTCATAATGATGAAATAGGTGGATTTCTGTGTTAGTGTAGTATTGGGGATTGTACCAGACTACTCCCCTTTTCATGGCTGTGATGATGAAAATGATGTTGCTGTTGGTGTTGTAGTTGTTGCAGAGATGGGTGTGTGTGTGGGGGGGGGGAGGTCAGTCTAATATTTATTGCTCTACTCAATTTGATTGCCAGGAATCCATTGGGGGGGGGGGGGGGGCATGGATAAGGGTTGATAGGTCTTGGGGCAGAGGAAATGTTGGTGTGTGAAGAAGAAAAGAAAAAGCAAATTTGGCATTATGCTGCTGCTACTGCTACTACTACTACCACGATCACCACGATCACCACCACCACCACCACCATCACCACCACCACCACCACCACCACTACTACCACCACCAGGGTTTTGAAGCAATACTTAAAAGCTGATGACTGGTTGTTGTTATGTGGTAGATGACCTTCAGGTCAAAAGGACCAGCCCTCATTTGATCAAGTGCTGGCAATACAAGTGTCCAGAAGCTTTATGGCTATTTCTTTTGTTTACATTTATTTCATATTGTGTACTTTATGTTTACTTTATATGTTATGTACGGCTTATTGGAGAGGTTACTTTAATATATTTTAGTATTTGGAGAGGTGCCAGAATGGCTCTGTGGTTAGGAAGTTTGCTTTGTAACCACATGGCTTTGGGTTCAGTTCTACTGCATAGCAGCTCGGGTAATTATCTTCTCCTATGGCCCTAGGCCACTCCAAGTCTTGCGAGTAGATTTGGCTGAAAGGAACTGAATGAAGTCCATTTTATATATACTCTTTTACTCTTTTACTTGTTTCAGTCATTTGACTGTGGCCATGCTGGAGCACCACCTCAAAGGGTTTTAGTCAAAGAAATCAATCCCAGGACTTATTCTTTGTAAGCCTATTACTTATTCTATCAGTCTCTTTTGCTGAACTGCTAAGTTACAGGAGCATAAACACACTAGCATCAGCTGTCAAACTGATGCTAGTGTGTTTAAACAAACACTGAGACACACACACGCACACACATATACTACTACTACTACTACTACTACTACTACTACTACTACTACTACTACTACTACTACTACCACCACCACCACCACCACCACTACTATCTTCCTTCATTATGTCCTTTGTTACATAGTTACATTGTACAAGCTCTACAAGACATTCTCCATCTCTTCTCAAATTCCATTCACATGTTTTCTGTGAGTGAAGAGAGAGAGAGAAAGAGAAAGAGAGCAAGGAGAAGAGAGAAAGAGACAGACAGAGAGAGGAGAGTGGGGGAAAATGCTTGTTTCTTTTCTTTCTCAAAATTTCTACCACACTGACTTTGTTTTGTTTCACATTCATTTGTCTTTCCTTTTTTTGTTTTCATTTTTGTTTGTTTTATTGTCTTCTCTCTCTCTCTCTCTCTCTCTCTCTCTCTCTCTCTCTCTCTCTCTCTCACTGAACTGTTGATCTGATCTGCAGTGATCTGATCTTGTTCCAAGACATCTGATCCAATCTTCTTCAATTAGTTAAAATCAAAAATGTGAATGAATGATTTTCACATCCAAATAAATAAATAACTTCATAAATAAAAAGAATTTATCAATAAATGAAAACAAGTGATCAATCAATAGAATGAAATATTTTATTAATTTATTAGTATCAACTATTGGACTGTGATGAAATGATACCAGAGCATTGCAATGAAGGGCTTTAAATCAATTATATTGCCCCAGTATTAACTTATGAAACTTATAATAGATAGAAGGGTAACATGAAGCTAGGCATGAGGGGTCACATTAATCTCTTTATGGTTTATTGGTTTCAGTCACTTCACTGTAGCCATGCTGGGGCACCACCAGCAAGGATTTTAGTCAATCAAATCAACCCCTGTAAAAAAAAATTTTATTTGCCGAGTCCATCACTAGTGTAGCTAGAGTGTGTGCCGCCACCTGGGACAGCCCTTCAATTTGCAGCTCCCAGGCCCCGACAAAAAATACATATTGCACAGTGACTATCTTGATTGTTGCATTTAAAGGTGAGTAGTGTCTGTGTCCTGACATTAAAACCATTATTATTTGATTTCTGTGTGGAGGCGCAATGGCCTAGTGGTTAGGACAGCTGACTCGCAGTCACAGGATCGCGGTTTCAATTCCCAGACTGGGTATTGTGAATGTTTATTGAATGAAAACACCTAAAGCTCCACGAGGCTCCAGCAGGGGATTGTGGCGAACCCTGCTGTACTCTTCCACCACAACTTTCTCTCACTCTTACATCCTGTTTCTGTTGTGCCTGTAATTCAAAGGGCCAGCCTTGTCACACTGTGTCACACTGAATATTCCCGAGAACTACGTTAAGGGTACACGTGTCTGTGGAGTGCTCAGCCACTTGCATGTTAATTTCACGAGCAAGCTGTTCTTCTGTTGATCAGATCAACTGGAACCCTCGACGTCATAAGGGATGGAGTGCCAACAACAAATTTGATTTCTGTACAGCCTATGCAGGCTTATAGCCTACAGCAGACCCCAAAATGGTGCTGCCCCCATAAAAGTGCTGCTCTTAATGAAGCTAGCTGTAAATCTAATACAGTAATTTTTATGGAATTATGAGTTACCACTGTGCACTTATAGACCATGTTCTTTCATACACAGTTCCACGTACAACTCAGAGGATAGGTTCCAGAGGTCCTTTTGCATGTGTGCAGGCCTAAATCAGGAGGGTTCATGGGCTCATGCCCCATTGGGTGATGGTCAGTGGGGTGTGGATTGACCCTGGTCATAATAGGATCACCTATGCTCAGTTTTATAAATATACTCTACGCCAGTGCCTCTGGATTGGCTCTTGTGCGGGTGGCACATAAAATGCACCATTTTGAGCATGGCTGTTGCCAGTACCGCCTGACTGGCCTTCGTGCGGGTGACACGTAAAAGCACCCACTACACTCTCGGAGTGGTTGGTGTTAGGAAGGGCATCCAGCTGTAGAAACTCTGCCAAATCAGATTGGAACTTGGTGTTGCCATCCGGTTTCACCAGTCCTCAGTCAAATCGTCCAACCCATGCTAGCATGGAAAGCAGACGTTAAACGATGATGATGATGATGATGATGATGATTTCACCCCCCCCCATTTTTGTTGTCATTTCTCCACCTTTCTCTCTCCTTTCACTGTCAATATGTCTGCTTGTCTTCTTCCTCACTTCCCCTGCTTTCTGCCTCCCTGTCTCATTGTCTTTCCCTCATCCTTCTCTCTTAGCACTATTATCTTGTGGGCAATATATCGACACTCAAAAAGCATTGACTCGCTATTACATATTAATGTGTGTCTACATGTAAGTATACACGCACTTGTTTTAAAGAGAGAGACCCCCATCTTATGATTTTCCTTTTCCCTTCATTTATTTTATATATTTCCTCTTCAGTTAATTAACAGCGAGTAATTAATGGAGAGGTGATTGATGAGAGATGAAAGTAAATTTAATTAAATCCTTTTTCCTTTTGTCCACAGATATATATTTTTTAGCCAGTGTTGTTTACATTTGTCTACCTACCTACCTACCTACTTAAACCCATATATCCATTGATCTGAGATCTATTATCTATCTATCTGTCTGCCTGTCTGTCTGTCTATCTATCTACCCATCCATCCATCCATCCATCCATCCATCTCTGTCTGTCTGTGTCTATCTCTGTCTATGTCTATGTCTGTCTGTGTCTGACTCCATCTGTCTGTCTGTCTATCTATCTATTTATCTACCCATCCATCCATCCACCCACCCATCCATCCATCCATCCACCCCTGTCTGTCTGTCTGTGTCTGTCTGTCTGTGTCTGTCTGTGTCTGTCTGTCTGTGTCTGTCTGTGTCTGTCTGTCTTTGTCTCTCTCTCTCTCTCTCTCTCTCTCTATATATATATATATATATATATATCTGTTTATCTATTTGTCTGTCTGTCTATTTGTCTGTCTGTCTGTCCATCCATCCATCCATCCATAACTATCCACCCACCCACCCACAACTCATTTTTGCCAGCTGAGTGGACTGGAGCAACATGAAATAAAGTGTCTTGCTCAAGGGGACAAAATGTCCCCGGCAATTGAACTCATAATCATGAGCCAAACACCTTAAGCACTAAACAATACTCACTGAATTATTATGGAAGGAGTTACGATTCCTTCTGTTGTAACATTGTGTATTTCTAAAGTTTTTATATGGTACTATTTCTTAGTTTTCATTAATCCAGTTCCATAATTGGCTTCATATTTCTGTAAGTAACTGATAAAATAAGTACCAGGCTTTAAAAAAATAATTCTTGGGGGTCAATACGTTTGACTAAAAGTTCTCTAAGGTGGTGTCCCAGCATGGCCACAGTCCAATGACTGAAAGAAGTAAAAGATAAAGGATAAAAGGTATAAACCTGCATTGAAAATTTTTTATTGAAAATAAAGATAATACACATTATTGCGAATTTTTGTTCCTCAAAGGAATTGAACTCATGACCTTCTGTTACTTCTACCACTGGACTACATGATAAAGAAAATACACACAAAAGCGCAGGAGTGGCTGTGTGGTAAGTAGCTTGCTTACCAACTACATGGTTCCGGGTTCAGTCCCACTGCGTGGCACCTTGGGCAAGTGTCTTCTACTATAGCCTCGGGCCGACCAAAGCCTTGTGAGTGGATTTGGTAGACGGAAACTGAAAGAAGCCCATTGTATATATGTATATATATATATGTATGTGCGTGTATATGTTTGTGTGCCTGTGTTTGTCCCCCTCAGCATCGCGTGACAACCGATGCTGGTGTGTTTACGTCCCCGTAACTTAGCGGTTCGGCAAAACAGACCGATAGAATAAGTACTAGGCTTACAAAGAATAAGTCCTGGGGTCGATTTGCTCGACTAAAGGCAGTGCTCCAGCATGGCCGCAGTCAAATGACTGAAACAAGTAAAAGAGTAAAAGAGAGGGGTACGGAAAAGTCCCTGGCTTGTTGGAGACCCAACTTTTTGAGTTCTACTACAGGGTTTGGAAAAACTGAAGGACCGCTGCAATAAGTGTGTGAATCTGAGAGTGGAATGAATATGTTGCATAAAATTGTAATTAACTGATTCTCCTGTATTTCCTTTTATCCAAAGCCAGGAGCTTTTGAGCACCCCCCTGTATTATAGAGGATATATAAATGACAATCCGAGGGTCATTTTATGTGTATTTATTATTTCAAACACATTGCTGGAATTATTTGTTACAAAGTTCAAGCTGAATAATTCATATGAGACATTAGAAATGTGTGTGTGTTGTGTATGTGTATAAAGAATTCAGATTTGTGTTTAATAAATCAGATTGCTGATTATTTGCTGTATTATTAAAAAAAAAGAAAAAAAAAAAAAAGAAAGAGAGAGAGGAAACTAAGGAAACCAAAGTGAAAGCATGAAATTTACTGAATATCTATATTTACTTTGAAAAAGAAACAATGCATTCACTGTACAAATATTTAAAATAAAATATTCATTTCTGTGAGAAATTAGTTTCTGATCATCTGCACATAATTGCTAAATTTATTCATTCAGATTTTCATTAACAATATGTGTGTGTGTGTGTGTGTGTCATTTGCTCATGTTCTGTGTTTGAGGCTCTTTCTGTTTGTTTATGCTTGTGTTTAATTACTGTGAGACGTGTGCTTGTGTGTTTCGCTGTATGTATGCCTTTTTGTGAATATTCTTTAGTTTTGTATGTTTGTTCATGCATGTTCTCCATTAGATATTTCTCTGCGTGTGTGTGTATGATAAGTCTTCTGCATTTAGTTTTGTGTTTGTGAGTCTGTTTCCATATACTGCATGCAAATGTCCTTTCCTTTTACCATCCCTCCCTTTATTTCCTCACACTTTCCTTCTCCTCCTTTTTTCTTCTTTTATTGTCTTTCTCCTTCAACATGTCATTTGCCTCTTTTCTTTATAATCCACCCTTTTCCTCCCTTCTCTTGTCTCCCTTCCTCCTCTCACTCTACTGAAAGTGGCACAAAAAAAAGAGTTAAATATATTTATATACATTCAAAATACACAATAAAGTTTATTACAGTAGATTCACTTGTACATATAAACACACGAGAATATATATATATATATATATGTATATATATATGATCTTTAAATTTTGGACCTTATGGAGGTGATGACAAGTGGCTGAGATCTTTAGCGATATGGTGTGTTTGAGAAGACTTGTCAGACTAAGTGCTGGTGTCACGTAACTGACACCTAGAAAACATCCATTACACTTTTGGAGTGGTTGGCATTAGGGAGGGCTGGCAGCTGTAGAAACTTTGCCAAATCAGACTAGAACCTGTTTCCCAGTAACTTAGCAGTTTGGCAAAAGAGATCGATAGGTTAAGTACCAGACTTTAAAAAGTACTGAGGTCAATTTATTCAACTAAAAATTCTTTAAGGTGGTGCCCCAGCATGGCCACAGTCTAATGACTGAAACAAGTAAAAGATGAAAAAGATGAAATAAACCTATGACAGTGACAGCTCTACATGGATCGCACCATAATGTATCTAATGAATTCTGCTGGTGGATCCAACATGAATAATGACATCACGCTTCATGTTTTATAGTATCTGGCAGATTCTCTGTAGCTGACAACTATTTTACTTTCATTGCTTAATAGCAATGAAAGTAAAATAATTAATTTTGGAAGAGAATTCTTCTTTTATTTTAACCTGGAAACCACTTTGATAAAATATTCATCTTGACTTTCATGTGGCCTTGAACTAATGAGACATTGAAATATTTTCGACAATTCTTGCTTAATAATGTTAATTAAATGTTTTTAATGAAGGCATTGAGTAGAATGAAATTGAAAGCGTGTGGTCATGAAGTGACGCTCTTAAACACTCACATCTGTGCTTATTAATATATTAATAAATAATATATAAAATCCATGTATATTGACAGAATTATGTAATATAAACCCCCACCTGCCTAACATTTCTATTTTTACTTGTTATTCGGAAAATTTTTTTTTAGCTTTCTGAAGAAGAAAACAAAGAAATGAAAACAAAACAAAATTTCATTCCTCGTAAATTTATTGCCAGCCCTCAAAAATTTCCATTTCAGACTACACAGCGTTTCCATTTTTGGCATTTTATTCTAAAAAAATGTTTCATAATTAGATGTATTAAACAGTACAATCCTACAAGAAAAAGAAATTTGGATTGCAGTTAAGGTTAGGTTTTTAAGAGCTTAGGTTTATGATTAGGTTTTAGAGTTAGGATATAGAATTTATGGTCAGAGGATTGCACTGAGAGGAGAATAATTTAAAATGATTAAATCTGTGAAATTGTTTTTTTGCTTTTTTACACACAATTTTAATATCAGAAATTTGATTAAGAAAGAAAATTCTGAATAACTGGTTTATAGAAAAGGTGCAAAGATGAGATGTTTCTTGCACAACTCAACTACATGTGTGTGTGTGTGTTGTAGTGTTCTCTAGTGCAGGAGTTTTCAAACTGTGGTCGGCGGACCACAGGGGGTCCGCAAGAACAAGACAGGGGGTCCGTAGACAGCAAATACTTTTTATGGGCAATTTGATTTTATATGTTTTTTATCGAAATCTTTTAATTGACAATAAACCTATTTGTTAAATACTGTTAAATAAATAAATGCAAAAATATATG
>NC_142953.1:11411405-11416405 GCF_046866305.1 Octopus bimaculoides
GAGAGAAAGAGAGAGAGAGAGAGAGAGAGAGAGGATATGTGCCTAAGCAGATTATTGTGTATAATGTGAGTGAGAGGAAAGGCAGGGAAAGAAAGAGAGAAACAGAGAGGGAATGACCAAGTGAGAGAGAGAGAGAGAGAGAAAGGGAGGTGGGTAGTGACAGTAGGATAGAGCAGGTTGCGAAGGGGAGGAATTCTGTGTGGTACTGTGTTGTTATTGGAGTATGTATTTATCTACACACACACACACACACACACATGCCTGTATGTTAGCAGCTATGTGTGTATATATATATATATATATATATGCATATGAGGGAAGTGCTTAGTCGATAGAGAAGCATAGCGGTACGTAAGAAGGGGAGGTGATGATGATGATGATGATGGTTATGGTGGTGGTGGAATCATTTTCTAATATAGCTTTTTCATCCATGCGTCAACTGTTCATTGCATAAAGCTTTTTATATATTATTGTACACCCCCTCCCAACTTTTCTTTCAACCGCCACTATGCATATCGCCCTACCTCTTTTTCTCTCTCTTTTTCACCTCTACATTTATTTCTTTATATATAACTGTTATTATTGTTTTTATTTATTATTATTAGTATCATCATCGTCGTCATCATCATCATCATTGTCATCATCATCGTCATCATCATCATCATTACTATTTCTCTTATTATTCTTATTAATGAATGCATATATATATATCTGTGTGTGTGTGTGTATATATGACTGGTTGTTCAAGTGTGTATGTAATACATACAGGTGTATGTGTGATTATATGTAAGTATATGTATATATGTGTGTATATATATATGTTTGTGCGTGTATATCATCATCATCATCGTTTAACGTCCGCTTTCCATGCTAGCATGGGTTGGACGATTTGACTGAGGACTGGTGAAACCGGATGGCAAAGATATATATTTGTATGTGTATATATATATATATATATATATATATATATATATATATATATATATATATATATATATATACACACATACACACGTTGTGTGTGTGTGTGTGTGTATATATATATATGTGTATGTACTTATCTGTTTGTTTTGCTTGTTTATTTATTTATTTATTCACTGGTTGGGAAGAAGAGGTGGTGACGGCGGTGGTAGTAGTGGGAGGTAATAAAAACGTGTGTGTGTATAATTGCTGCCAGGGTCTGCTATCAGCTGCGAAATCGGTTGGCAAGTCGGGTCTTTAAACCGTTAATGGAACCCACTTATGTTGTTGGAGACATCAAAGATGGGTGCAAATGCTACTGATAATGTGTTATGCCTTATCATCTCTGCCGCCGCCTCTTGCACACACACACACGCATGCATACATGCATGTACATGCGCATGTTCAAACGTTTACATGCATCTATGTGCATAGACATGCATATAAGCGTACACTGCCAATCATGCTTAGACTCGCATATGCTCACATCACCCCTCTCATCACTCTGGCATACATTCGCTTACATGCATGTGTATGTGTGTGTGTGTGTGTGTGTGTGTATATATATATATATATGCGTATATGTGTATGTATATATGTGTGTATATATATATATATATATATGTGTGTGTGTGTGTGTGTGTATGTATTTATGTGTATATATATATGTGTATACATATATGTATTATATTTATATATATTTACTTGTGTGTGCCTGTAGGCTCTTGCTCACATACACGTACACATGTTATATATAATTGTGCACACACACACACACACGCATGAACTGACATGTGCAACCTCTCCCTGCAACCAGACATAAATATATGGATGCACATATTCTGATATATATATATATACACACACAAACTCATGCACTCATATAGATACATGCATATGTTCATACATGTGTACTCTTAAGTCCATATCTCATACTCCACATGCTCGTACATATATAGATATGCACACATATATGTACACATGTTCACACATACATACATACATACACATATGTACATATACACACATGCATATATATATATATATATATATACACATACATACATACACATATATATACATACATACATGCATACATATGTGCTCATACATACATACATATGTATACACATGAACATACATACAAACGTATATATATACAATGTGTACTCACACACATGCTGCATCTCACCGCACACACATATACTCATGTAAACACACATATGCACGCACACACACACACACACACACACACACACACACATTCACAAACACTCTCTTACCCCAATGACTCCCCCATGTATGGGAGCATTGCTGGTGGTGGTGACTGTAGTGCGTATTGGTGGTAGTGTTTTGTAACAGGGTGCTTAGAATAGTAAAGGAGAGGCGGTAGTTTTAACTTTCGGGTTTCTGATGTGTCTGGAGTGTTACCTTAGGTGGTGGTTGCTGCTGGAAGTGGTTGTGGGGGCTGGTTATTCTTTGTAGCTGTGGTGGTGGTTGTACTAGTGTTAGCTGAGGCGGTGGTACAGTTGAAAGTAGTGGTGGTTGTGGCGGTGGTGGTAGTGGCAGTGATTTTTCAATCTGTTGTTTTAAAGTTTTTTCATCCTCATCAACACCACCACCTCCGATAGACCCCCCCCTATCTCTATGCCCCCACCCTACCACAAAATCTTACTCTACCTCAAATACTACCACTGCGACTTCTACCACCACCACCGCCACCACCAGCACCACCACCACCATCATCACTGCTGTCGCTATCACCACCAACACTATCACCACCAACACTATCACCACCAACACTATCACCACCATCACTATCACCACCATCACTATCACCACCATCACTATCACCACCATCACTATCAAGCCCATTATCACTTTTGACATCACCAACACCACAACAAGCACTCCTCCCCACCCCATGACCACTACCCTCCCTCCCCACCCACCCACCCACCCACCCACCCATACCTCCTCCAACATTACCCTGAATGCCACTACAAGTGCTCTGACACCCACCACCACCACCTCCTCCTCCATTCCTTCATACCTTGACTTCTAACAGTCACCTAAACAGTCAGCTAATAATACTGTTTGCTTATACTTGTTGTTGGTTGCTTGTTTGTTTGTTTGTTTCTTTGTTTCTTTCTTGTTGTTGTTGTTTGTTCCTGGATGCTCTCTGTGATCATTAGTCTCTTTTTGTTGTTGTTGTTATTGTCAGTAGCAGGAGTTGTTGTTATTTGTTGTTGTTGTTCTTCTTCTTCTTTCCTCTGCTGTTCCTCTCCTGGGCTCCATCTTCTCAATGTTAAAGGTGTTTCTGTTTTTTATTTTATTGTTGTTGTTGCAGCTGTTCTTTAATACTGTTGCTGTGGGTTCCTGTTTTGTAGTTAGTTGCAACTCTCTTTACTCTTTTACTCTTTTACTTGTTCCAGTCATTTGACTGTGGCCATGCTGGAGCACCACCTTTAGTCGAGCTAATCGACCCCCAGGACTTATTCTTTGTAAGCCTAGTACTTATTCTATTGGTCACTTTTTGCCAAACCGCTAAGTTACGGGGATGTAGACACACCACCATCAAGCGATGGTGGGGGGACAAACACAGACACACAAACACACACACACACACACACACACACACACACACACACACATATACGACGGGCTTCTTTCAGTTTCCGTCTATCAAATCCACTCACAAGGCTTTGGTCGGCCCGAGGCTATAGTAGAAGACACTTGCCCAAGGTGCCACGCAGTGGGACTGAACCTGGAACCATGTGGTTGGTAAGCAAGCTACTTACCACATAGCCACTCCTGCGCCTGTCAATAGTTCTCTGTAGAATATATATCGTGTGTGTGTGTGTGTGTGTGTATTTTACACACACATGCAATAGAGTAAGGTAGTTAAATGCCATAACAAAGTGTAAAGTAAATGATAAGTTCACAACACATCGACAATACCTTATAGGGAAAATATATTGGGTTGGTGCATAATTATTGCGGCTTTTTTCCACAAATTGTATTCAGCAAAAACAATAACAATATTTGAAGAAAAACATTTTTAAACGATGGTCTAACCGTCGGCCAAGCAAATGGGAAGCAGTAATTGAAGTAGATGGTGAATATGCTCCGGAATAATCATTTAAAGATGTTGTTACATGTTGCTATTGTTTTTGTTGAATAAAATTTGTTGAAAAGAAAGCCACAATAATTATGCACCAACCCAATATATTTTCCCTATAAGGTATTGCCTATTAATTAACCCAAAACATGAACTTAAGTCCCATAGTAGAAAACACCAGTACCAGAAAAGAATATTACAAGGAAATGATACAAGCAACAAGCTTGCTTTTAAACCATAAGCTGTATACTGTGGGACGAGGTGGGAGATGGTGAGTGGGTGGGTGGGTAGGGGGGAATATCAAAATAGCCCCTTCTTAGGAAAGTCTAAAATCATTCTAGTCTTAAATTTGAACTGAAAGAATGCATCTGTGCTAGTGACACATAAAAGGCACCTGTGCTGGTGACACATAAAGGTCACCCACTACAATCTTGGAGTGGTTGGCATTAGGAAGAGCATCCAGCTGTAGAAACCAAGCCAAATCAGCCTGGAGTCTGGTACAGCTCTCTGGCTTACCAGTTGCAGTTAAACTGCCTAACCCATGCCAGCATGGAAAATGGACACTAAACGATGATGATGATGATTGTAAGAGGACTGGCCACAATAAATCAGAACTGTTGTACCAAAATCAACACAAGAACCTGTGTGATTGGCACTGAAATTTTCACTAATATTGTGAGTAAGTTACATAATGGGAAATTCCCAGAAAGAGATTTCATAGTTGGCTACTGGTACAAGGTGTTCATTTTTTAGTAAGTCAGTTATATAAATGTTTAGAATATATGGAAGGTTAAGTAGACATACAGAACTGATGGCCTGCCATAGCATGATCAAACCTTGTGTTCATGAAGGAAAATAATGTTTTGGCTGAGAATTATAAGCTCAAAGCCTGCATTAAGGTCATGCACCAGTTGTCCAC
>NC_142953.1:11421405-11428905 GCF_046866305.1 Octopus bimaculoides
ATGCTTGTGTGTGTGTGTATGTACATGTGAAAAAGGCTCCACATATATATATATATATATATATATATATATATATATATATATATATATATATTTATATTTTCGATTATTTTTGATTGATAATAATTACATTTATATATATATATTCACACACACACACACACACAAACACATATATACATATAAACAAATTAAATAGAGAAATATAGTTGACAGTCTAACAATTTATTTATATTATAATGTAATATAAGATAACATAAAAAATTATATATATATATATATATATATATATATATATATATATATATATATATATATATATATATATATATGTATGTATATGTATGTATATGTATATCATAATGTTCAGGCATGTGCTTGCATATACAGGTGTGTGCATGCATATTGCCACTACACCAAAAGTAGCCGTCTATGTGGAGAGACAGCATTGCAGTCTGGTTCAGTTTCTCCTCTCTTCTTCCTCAACACTGTAGCTGCTACCACCACTACTACAGTTGCTACTGCTACCCCCACCATTATAGCCATATGGCTAAGTAGTTAGGGTATTCAGCCTATGAACATGCGGTTGTCATTTCGATTCCCGGCGGCGCATTGTGTCCTTGTGCAAGACACTCTATTTCACATTTCTCCAGTCCAATCAGCTGGGCAAAAATGATTTGTCCCTGTAATTCAAAGGGCCAGCTTTGTTACATTCTGTGTGTGTGTCTTGCTGAATTTCCCTGAGAACTATGTTAAGAACTATGTCAAGTCCATTTTTAATCTTTTTCTTTCTTCTCTACGTACTTTTCCTGCCGTAGTAAAGTTCATTGTCCAACTTTCACTGAATTTGCTTTGTTTGGTTTTTTTTAGGGTCCGTATCTCTTCTCAGTTGCTTCAACTTTTCAAATTTATGAAACATTCAGATTCTTTTGTAGTTGTGTCCTTCATTTATTGTTAATTTTTACCAGCTTCTTATCATTTTGTCCTTATGTATGCTTGTGATCCTTATTCGGAAGATTATATTCAATGAATTAATCGTTGTATAAATTCAAATAAATGACAAACATCTCTGTTATCTATTGTTAAGGGATCTTTAGATGCAGTTTACAAGTTTTCTTTCTTCAATTAAAAGGGGGTTTTTTTTTTGTTTGATATTTTTTTTTTTTTCAAGAATTTCTATTCTAGAATGAGTCTGCTGAATAGTACTTTGTCATCAAACTCCCTTCTTTGGTGATTTTTTTTGTACCAAAACATATAATCCAAGAGAGTTAGGGGTTGAGGATCCAACCCACTAAGGGATAATATATATCCAATATACTGCAGGGAGGGTACCAAATTATTGTTACACTAGTGTTATACCAAGTGCAATAAGTGGGTGCGGGTAAAAATTTTTTTTTTTTACCCTAAATTTATATAGCAATAAGAAAATGGAGGGGAATATGAGGTACTCATCAACTTGCAGACACTGATGAGTACCTCATATTCCCCTCCATTTTCTTATTGCTATATATATATATATATATATATATATATATATATATATATATATATTTATATTTATAAAAAAGAAGTTTGAAAATGCCAATATATAAAAAGTGAATTTTAATTTATAATTTTGTCAGAGATATTTTTAACATGTTTCGGTTCTTGAAAAAACGAACCTTATCAAAAATACATATTTAAAAAAAAAGAAATTAAATGAAAAGTTCATATATATATATATATAGCCACAGCAAATGAAAGTACTCAATGTTGTTAGGCCGAGTGGAATAACATTTGTTAGATCAGGAAATCATAAGAATTAAGCAAACACTCGTTAGTAACAGATACTTGAACATTAAAACCTAAATGTATAAGGAAGGTAGAAGGTTAGGGAGAGAAGGGGGGGGGGAGAAAAGAGAGAGAGAGGCTTTTTGCATTTTAGAATCTGTGTTCCATTTTGGCCCTAGCTCACTATCTTCATCCTTACTATCATTTCCATTATCATCATTAGTCTCACCATCATCATTAGTCTCACCATCATCATTATCACCATTGTCGTTGTCGGTGTCGTCGTGTGTTCCGACGTGTTCCGACGACGGAGTTTCCTTTTGTTTCTCTGTTGATTTATCCATTCATATTCTTTTTTTTTCTGGTTTTTCCTTTTCCTTTTCCTTTTCCTCCTGCATCTAATTCATTTTCATTCTCTTTTTTTTTTCTTCTTATCAAACCTCACTCCTCAAAAACCACTGTTCACACTGTGGTTGGGTTGTTGTTGTTGTTGCTGTTGTTTTTTGTACCACCCACCCCTCCACTCCTTTCACAAATGATTCTTTTTAAACAAAACAAAAGCAAGTTTATCCTCCTCCTCCTCCTCCTCCTCCTATTAGTAGTAGTAGTAGTAGTAGTAGTAGTAGTACTACTACTACTACTACTACTACTACTACTACTACTGTAACAATCACCACCACCACCACCACTTCTTTTCCTAGTTCTCCTCCTCCCCCACCTCCTCCCCATTCTTCTTCTTCTTCTTCTTCCTTGCCTTCATCTTCTTCGCCATCTTCTTTTCTTTCTGTGTCCAACTAATGCTTGCTGCTGCTGCTACTGCTGCTACGTCTGCAGCTCTTGCCATTTTCTGCTTGTGACCCTACCCTTTGTAAATATACTTGACCCTCTCTCCCCTCCTCCCCACCTTCTTTTTTTTTCTTCTTTCTCCCCCTCCTTCCTCTCTATTTCAAACCTCGGCTGCTGCCTTCCTCCTGGGGTGGCGTTGCTGGCGACAAAGTTTCCATAATTATATTCCAGTCTTCTTGAAGAAGAAGAAGAAGTGGATAGGTGAGGTGGGGGAGAAGAATCTCATTGTTGGAAGGAGTGGGGGAGATGGTGGTGGTGGATGGTGGTGGAGGGATGGAAAGCATCTCCAAAAACTTATCGCTGCGAAAAACATGTATCGCGATGCGATTTACCATTATTTGGCACTCTTGCAGAATATTCCGTTGTCTTGAGACATTCTTTTGCCTTTCTCTTTGTCTCTCTTTTGTCTCATGTTGTTTCTCTTTGTGTTTGTCTTAGCAGCTTTTCAGGAGATGAAGAAGTGTGTTTGTGTTTGTTTGTGTGCATGTGAGGAGGGAGGGGGTGCGAGGCGGACACACAGACTTTCAAACTGGGGATTATTGTTGTTGTAGTAGCTTTTTGTTGGTTGTTAGACAGCCGTCAGCTTGATTCCTTTTTTTTTTTTTTTTTTTTTTTTTGTTACGGTTGTATAGGTTCTCATGATGATACTGGTGATGGTGATGGTGAGTGTGATGGCCGTATTAATTATGATGCTGGTGATGATGATGATGATGGCTATGATTTGCATGTGCATCTGTTTTATCTCTCTCTCTCTCTCTCTCTCTTCCTATTTGAATTTTGTTTCTAGATATCTCGATCCTCTCAATTTATCACATACATAGACACCCTTTGGTCATGAATGACCATGGGATTGCACCTAGAAGGTTACCCTCCCAGGCACAAGTCCGGGAAAGGTTGTTTATGGAAGACCAACAGTCGCCCATGCATACCAGTCTCCCCCTCTCCACACTACTGATGCTATCCAAGGGAAAGGCAAAGGGGCTGATACAGCTTGGCACCTGTGACGTCACAACTCATTTCTACAGCTGAGTGAAATGGAGCGACATGAAATAAAGTGTCTTGCTCAAGAACACAACACACACTCTGGTCTGGGAATCGAACTCACTACTGCATGATTGTGAGCCCAACACTCTAATTTACACACACACATATATATATATATATATATATAAGATCCTTGGATCTTACCTTTACATATATATAGGCGCAGATATGGCTGTGTGGTAAGAAGCTTGCTTCCCAACCACAAGATTTCGGGTTCAGTCTCACTGTCTGGAATCTTGGGCAAGTGTCTTCTACTACAGTCTTGGGTTATATATATATATCTGTGTGTGTGTGTCTGTGTTTATCCCCTGTTACCACTTGATATCCATTGTTGGTGTGTTTACATTCCCATAACTTAGTCGTCCAGCAAAAGAGATCAATTGAGATTTGTGGGGGTGGGATATAGTCGACTAAATTGAACCCGGTACTTTACTGGTACTTCATTTTATCAGCCTTGAGCAGATGAAACATCTCGTGTGTCTTCAACAGGTTCAAAATATAATTTTGTCAATCTACTTCATTTTGGTTAATATATATAAAGGATAATAATAATAATAATAATAATAATAATAATAATAATAATAATAATAATGGTTTCAAAGTTTTCCACAAGGGCAGCAGTTTTGCGAGAGATGTTCAACTGGTATTTATTTTATTGACCCTGAAAGGCTGAAAGGTAAAGTTGACCTTGGTGGAATTTGAACTCAGAACATTGTGACAGGCGAAATACCGCTAAGCATTTTGTCCGGCGTGTTAACGGTTCTGCCAGCTTGCCATCTTAGCAATAGGAAAAATAATATTAATAATAGTCCTTTCTGGTGTAGGCGCAAGGCCTGAAATTTGGGGGGGAGAGGGATAGCCGATTACGTTGACCCAAGTGCTCAACTGGTACTTATCTTATCGACCGTGAAAGAATGAAAGGCTAAGTTGACCTTGGTGGAGTTTGAAATCGGAACTTAAAGACGGATGAAATGACGCTAAGCATTTTGCCTGCTGTGCTAACAATTCTGCCAGAGCCAGATCGCTGCCTTGATAATAATAATAATAATAATAATAATGATAATAATGATAATGGTGATGATAATAATAATGATAATGATGATAATAATAATGATAATAATAATAATGATAATGGTGATGATAATAATAATGATAATGATGATAATAATAATGATAATAATAATAATAATGATAATAATAATAATGATGATGATGATGATGATGATGATGATAATGATAATAATGATGATAATAATGATGATGATGATAATAATAATGATAATAATAATAATAACAATAATGATAATGATGATAATAATAATGATAATAATAGTAATAATAATGATATTAATAATAATAATAATAATAATAATAGTAATAATAATGATAATAATAATAATAATAAGAGCCTTCTACCGTGCCATATATTTCCCTACAGATAAATCTAATACTGTACAAACCTACTTAAACTGGAGACAGAAACACCTTGCAGTAAGACCCTACATAGACAGTAATAAACTTGCCAACGTCAGAAGAAACATTATAAAAAAAAAATTACTAACTGAAGTAGAGATTGACCAAATTAAGCAAGCAGTAAAGGATAAAAAGAATGAAACTGCAGCTAAAGAAGATACTACAGAGGAAATAATTATAAACCAGCCCAAGGCTGATGAAAATACAGTAATAATTGAAAGAGTTAAGGTAACTGATAGGCAAAATAAAATACTCTCTGAACCAACCATAAACACTAAGGCAGGTGAAAATCAAATAGATGAAGGAAGTCATACAGAAATCGACGCAACAGAACTACATGATCTAAAAAATCAAATCATGATTGAATGGCTGAAAATTAAAGAAACTAGTATGAATGAACGCGACACTCTCCCCAAAATTCGCAATTCTAACCAAAACCTGAAAATAATTGGTAAAATCCGCCTTGCACTTAAGGATATAATTTCAGCTAATGATGTTGATATTACAGATCTCAACCACCTGTACTATGCATCCGCAAGAATCTCAACGATTCTATGTGGTGAAAAGATTAGAAAAAGACAACACTCCCACAAAAAGCCTTCTTGGCAAGAACGCATTCAACACCAAATTAAGCTGCTTAGATCTGACATAGAATGTTTGAAAAACCTTAAATTTGACAAGAGTATCAAACCTACAAAGACCCAAAAACTAAAGAAAAAATATAACATGAAAACCATAGTTGACATTGATGCCACCATAGAAACCATCAAGCAAAAGGTATGTGCTAAAGCTGCCCGCATAGCAAGGTATGAAAAGCGTGTTAAATTCTTCCGAGATAATAACATGTTCAAAAATAACCCCAAAAATTTCTACAGGAAGATAGGGAAAACACCAGTAACAATAAAGTCTGTCCCATCAAAAGAAGAAGTGCAAGAATTTTGGAATAAAATCTGGGCAGAAGATAAAACACACAATGAAAAGGCCCCTTGGATTGATAGAATAGCTACAGACCTAGACTCCTTAGAGGAGCAAAAGTGGGAGGGGGTCAGGGTAGAAGATATAAGATCTGCTCTCGGGAGGTCAAGCAAATGGAAGTCTCCAGGAAAGGATAAAATTCCTAACTTCTGGTTGAATGCCTTCCCAGAAAGCCATGAACTGCTAACAAAACTTTACAACGATGTTTTGCAAAATCCTAGTTTGATGCCCTCTTGGCTAGTTAATGGTTTAACATTCCTGCTTCCAAAAAATGAGGAAACAAACGAACCAAAAAATTATCGCCCCATAACCTGCTTAACAACAATGTATAAGACGCTAACATCTGTCCTAACCGAGTACACCTATAGTTTTTTAATAGAAAGTAGCATATTCCCTAATGAGCAAAAGGGATGTAAACGTGGATCTTATGGTTGTGAAGATCAGCTACTCATCAATAAGATGATCTTAGAAGATTGTCACAAGCGACACAAAAACTTGTCAATAGCCTGGATAGACTATAAAAAGGCCTTTGATAGCCTACCACATAGCTGGATTAGGAAATGTCTGGAAATGTATAAAATAGCTCCTACTCTGCGAAACTTTTTATCTGTAAGTATGAGATCATGGAGAACCACACTGATGTTGAACAATGACAATGAATCTCTAAATGCTGGAGATGTAAGAATTTCATGTGGCATTTTCCAGGGTGACTCACTATCACCACTCCTCTTCTGTCTAGCCCTAATACCGCTCTCAAAATTGCTCAATGATGCACAGTATGGTTATAAAATATTTGATAAAAATATAAATCATCTCATTTACATGGATGATTTAAAGCTCTTTGCAAAAAATGACCAACAACTCAAAGGCCTACTAGCGATTGTTAAACAATTCAGTGATGAGATCAGGATGCAATTTGGCCTTGATAAATGTGCAAAAGCTATCTTTATCAAAGGAAAAATGACAAATACATCTAATGTGAACCTTGACCAGCAAAATGTCATAAAAGAGTTAGAACCAGCGGAGAGCTACAAATACCTAGGGGTAATTGAAGGGGACAATATCAAGCACTCAGTGATGAGGGAAAGGATCAGAAGAGAATGTTATCGCAGGGTGAGAGCAATACTGAAGACAGAGCTGAACGCGAGAAACAGGATCGAAGCGATCAATGCTCTAGCCATACCAGTCGTGACTTACAGTTTCAACATCGTTAACTGGTCAATTACTGAAATATGTAATGTTGACAGAAAAATACGAAAACTGTTGACAATGCATAGAATGCACCACCCTAAGGCAGATATAGAACGTCTTTATCTGCCAAGAAAAGAGGGAGGTCGAGGACTACTACAGCTGGCATTATCAATGAAGGTAGCCACAATTGGCCTAGACGCC
>NC_142953.1:11433905-11461405 GCF_046866305.1 Octopus bimaculoides
AAATGTTCTCCATATTTTCTGTATGTCTTTATACTGATTGCGATTCCACTCTTTACATCAATTTCTCTGTCTTTTCACTTAAACCTCTTTTCTTTTCATCTACTTTCATTTCCTCTCTTCTTCACTTTATGTCTGTCTGACTGTCCCTCTCTCTCTCTCTCTCTCTCTCTCTCTCTCTCTCACACTCTCTTTCGTCTACACCTTTCTGTTGTAAACTTCCCCTACATTATATGTATGTCTCTTTATTTTCTATCTCTCTATCTCTCTATCTATCTGTGTGTGTCTCTCTCTCTCTCTCTCTCTCTCTCTCTCTCTCTCTCTATATATATATATATATATATATATATATATAGAGAGAGAGAGAGAGAGAGAGAGAGAGAGAATAGTTTATTTGCCAACGTAAAGTAGCAGTCCTGGTTAGGACAAATGTTACTGCTATTTAACCCCAGGGAAAAAAATCTCCAGCTGGCTATTGATGCACTAACTGCATCCTTATAAAAAAGGAAAATATATAAGGATGCAGCTGGAGAAGATTTTTTTCCTGGGGCTAAATAGCAGTAACATTCGTCCTAACCTGAACTGCCACTTTACATTGGCAAATAAACTTTACACCAAAGTACTGTTGCTGCATGTTTCTCATTTAGAGATTTAGAACTAATACTTTTTCTATATATATATATATATATATATATATATATATATATATATATATATATATATATATATTTATATATATATGCACACGCATACATACACACATATACATACGTATATATACACACACACACACATATATATATACACACACACATGTATATATATATATATATATATATATATAAACACACACACACACACACACACACACACACACACACACACACACACACACATATATATATATGCATATACATCATCATCATCATCATCGTTTAACGTCCGCTCTCCATGCTAGCATGGGTTGGACAATTTGACTGAGGACTGGTGCAACCGGATGGCTACACCAGGCTCCAATCTAATTTGGCAGAGTTTCTACAGCTGGATGCCCTTCCTAACGCCAACCACTCAGAGAGTGTAGTGGGTGCTTTTACGTGTCACCCGCACGAAAACGGCCACGCTCGAAATGGTGTCTTTTATGTGCCACCCGCACAAGAGCCAGTCCATGGGCACTGGCAACGATCTCGCTCGAAAACCCTACAAGGCCAGTCAGGCGGTACTGGCAACGGTCACACTCAGGATGGTACATCTTATGTGCCACCCGCACAAGAGCCAGTCCAGGGGCACTGGCAACGATCTCACTTGGCTTGCCGGGTCTTCTCATGCACAGCACATTTCCTGAAAACTTATGCTTATGTAAAAAAAAAAATAAAAACCCTGCCAAAACAGACAGTGAAGCCAACGTGGAAAATGGATGTCAAATAATGATGATGATGATGATGATGATGATGATGATGATATATGTATATAAATACACACACATACATACACACACACACACACATGTATGTATAATTTTGATATTGTATTGCAACAGTCAATATGATCCTTTTATCTTAATTTTTGTGTTATATTTTATCCAATCAAAATTTACCTTGATGGCTTAACAATTCATTTATATATAAGTTTAATTTTTTTCATAATTGTCTGATGATCAAAAACAGGACACTTACAGTGTGGATTTCTGAATTTTCAGCTTCTAAAAATGAAAAAAAAAGAAGTGTGGGTGTGTGTGTGTGTGTGTGTTTGTGTTTTATATTATATTACATACATGTATTATATATATTATATATATTCTATCCATGTGTGTGTGTGTTTTCCATAATCTAACAGTTCAAAAGAGATTGATAAAACAAGCACCAGATTTAAAGACAACTGCTCAGGTTGATATGATTGACTGAACACTTGAAAGTGGCGCCTCTCCATGGCCACAGCTAATGACCAGTAAAAGAATACGTATATTTGTACGCATGTATATATATATATATATATATATATATATATATATATATATATATATATATATATATATATATATATATATATATATATATATATATATATATATATATATATATATAAGTGTATGTGTGTAATAAACAAAGATATGTCTATTTATGTGTCCATGTGTATATGTGCGCATATATATATATATATATATATATATATAAGTGTATGTGTGTAATAAACAAAGATATGTCTATTTATGTGTCCATGTGTATATGTGCGCATATATATATATATATATATATATATATATATATATATATATAGTGTATATGTATATATACATGTATATTTGTATGTTTATCTGTACATATGTGTGTTCACTTTATATATATATATGTGTGTGTGTGTGTGTGTGTGTGTATGTATGTTTATTGATAGATATATATATGTATGTGTGCATATGTGTGTGTGTGTGTGTGTGTGTGTGTATATATATATATATATATATATATATATATATATATATACATATATATATGTTTGTGTTTCTGTGTGTGTATATTACGAGTGACCGGTCAAGCAAAAGAATGATGTACTCAGTGCATTTGATAGGAGTTACATGTATTATTATTTAACAGCTTGAATCAGCTTCAAGCAGCTTAAACTTTGGTAGGCTCATTATACAAAACTTGCATGGAGCCAAATCAAACTGTTAAATAATAATAATAATGATAATAATAATAATAATAATAATAATAACAACAACTGGTATATATATATATATATATATATATATATATATATATTGCATGCTGGTAAACAGGATTATTCTATCATGCATAAAACGTTTTCTGTGATTGTCTTTGCAGTCAACACTACTCATCAATGTGTCTGAAATTATGGTCTGGCTGAGCTCATTCCAATTTGCCTCTCTTGAAAATGCCTCAGTGTTTGTCTGGTGAATAGCTTATATCTTCTGTATGGACAGTTCGTGAAAGCTTTCGGTGGATGAGCCACCCATGTATATCAGTCTAGTGGTCTCCATAAGCAAACTTTACTAAAGAGTTCTTGGTTGGTTCTCCACTAATATAGTTGCATTCTGCATTACACACACAGATACACACACGTGTGTGTGTATTGTCAGTAGTTCTAAAGCGTTAGAGCAGTAATATATTTTTTGAGAAGTTAAATGTTATGGCCAGTCATAGAGTGACCATTGGTTATGCATCTATAAAGCGCTTAGCAGTATTGGCAGTTTGCCAGATTCAAATGGCTGGAGGCGCATGACCTCTCTACAACTGGAGGAAGACATGCATGATGGGTAGTTAGTTTTGTGTTTTTATAGAATAAGTGACTGTGATATACTTCTTCCTGCAATTGAGAGGTTATGTGCCATCAGCCATTTGAGTTTGATGAGTTGCATATACTGCTAAGCATTTTATAGATGTGAAACCAATGGTCTTATGAAACACGTATGCTGTTAAGCACTTTATAGGTGTGAAACCAATGGTCATTCTATGACTCTCTCTCACTCCGTGTGTGTGTGTGTATATATATATATATATATATATATATATATATATATAAAAAGAAAAAGGAGAAATATCAATTAATAAGTATATTTATTAACTGTAAAAATAAACATAATCACTTACAGCTGTTTCAGTTTCGTACTTTAAAGATTTTAATTGTAATAATTAAATCATTTTATAAAGCAGAATCTCTTATATATATATATATGTGTGTGTGTGTGTGTGTGTGTGTGTGTGTGTGTGTGTGTGTGTGTGTGTGTGTGAGTGTGTGTGTGTGTGTGTGTGTGTGAGTGTGTGTGAGTGTGTGTATTTGCCCCTCTCTAGTGATATCAGTGATTGCATGAAGGCAATTTTCTTGCTTGGCTGTGTAACCCTTTAGCATTTAAACCAGCCATTTTTGGCCTAAATATTATACCTGTTTTAAGTTCAAACTAACCAGATCTACCCTACAATGTCATTCTAAAAAATAAGCAATCACATCACCAAAATCTTGAAGCTATGAAATTAATAGAAAACATTGTGAATAAAGAAACTTACAGACATACAGGCATTGTATATACATATCCTTTTAGCATTTAAACAGGCCATATCCAGCCAAAATGTTCTACAATGTGAATAAATAAGCATTATATTTTAAATAATAATCTGAATGCTAAAGAGTTAAAAGCAGTTTCTTCCATGCTATTCTGCCATCAGCTCTGTCCTATAGTCCACAGCTTGTACACTTGGAGCTTACATCAGGCAGCACTTACACTCGTGCAAGTCTAAAATAATAAAATAATAATACGATTGTTGTAGTTCACTTGAAACATTGTAGTATTGAAGAAGGAAAAGAAAAGGGAAAATAAGCAAGTTTCTAACAATGCAGAACGTTTTATAAAAACTTTTATATTTCAAGCGCAAATGCCCATCTTCAGAAGGATGCAGTCTAGAAACTTCCTTATTTTCCCTTTTTTTTTTCTTTCTTCAATAATATGATATTTAGGTTTTTTATAAATATTTTTTTCAATATGAAATTTTCGAATGTGGTGAGCTGGCAGGATTGGTAGCATCCTGAGTATAATGCTTAAAGGTATTTTGTACACCTTTATGTCCTGAGTTCAAATTCCGCTGGGGTCAACTTTGTCTGATAAAATAAGTGCTGATAAAATAAGTACTAGTTGAGCACTGGGGTTAATGTAATTGAATTAACCCTCTCCCCCTGAAATTGCTGGCCTTGTGCCAAAATTTGAAACCAGTATCAGATTTTCTAATATTGATTTTATTTTTCATCTTGTTTCATTACAATTTGCAGTAGTTCCCTGTTAAGTCAAACTCATAAAACCTTTCATTCATGATGAAGCAATCCTGTTTACATTTAAACATTAAAAAAAAAAAAAAAATTACATTTTTAAAACAGTTTCGATTCTTTTCTTTCATTTTTAATTAAAAGTAATCAGGTTGACTTTAAATGACTCCGTAAATTTTAAATTGGATTCATAGCCTCCATTTTTAAATATTTTTTTTTTAACAGATATACCACTTTAACTTAACACCAGCTGGATTCCCTACCTCTTACTTGGATTCTTATCTGATTCTAAAATAATTTTATCTTATTTTAGACTTTTATATTGTGTTTTTTAAATAGTCTTCTTTTTTTTTTTTTTTGGTAAATGCAACAACACTATAATTACTAAAACCATTTGGATTTAGCCATGAAACCAGCCCAGTTTGTCTCAGCATGTTCATATCAATAATTTGACTGTATTGATCTTGTTGACTATTTTAGTAGAAAAATATCCTCCCAAACTTCACTGGTGGTTTTGGTTGGTTGTGATGGTGTTGTTGATGGTGGCAGTTCATACACTGTTTCTGTTTAGTTCTATAATTCCAAGCAGGATGATGACAAATTGGAATGGAAATATATTTCTTGCTTGTTTTTTTCTGCAGTTTATCAGGGTGCCACTAATAATGATGATGATGAAAGCGGTGGTGGCAGCAGTAATTATGATAATAATTCATGGTTTCAGAAATACATAGAAATTTTTCCTTTCTTGAAGCAAGAATTATGTACAACTCGGAGATCGTGTTTGGATGTTCATTTGTGAATGAAAAATGTTCAGGTTTAAGTGTAAAAAAAAAAAAAAAAAATGCTTTGTGAGAATGCCCTAACAATGTTTACAGATGCTAGTATTGCTGTTTTCTGCTTTTCATATGCAAGGCAGTGGGACTCGCTCTGAGTACTCTAATTTTTTCACAGTGTATCTACTGGCTGCCTTGGTAAAGAACATCCTCAGAGGAACCATGCAGATTGGCTGAATGTCGTGAGATGAACATATGACTGTGAACAAATAGTGGATTGCAACCATGCATAAAAATTGGATGCCAGCAAAGTCAAGTTGAACAAGACCACCCATTGAGACAAACAACAAACAAGCGCATCTACCAAATGCAGTCACTAATGCATGTGCGATTGAGCAAAGCAGACACAGGCGATGCCTATCCTTATAGGTAATTTGTCAATGTCTTTACAGAAATGGTTGTGCATCACTCTAGTTGTGCCAGTGATAGGTACATCCTTTAATTGGTATATTGTTTTTAGTTCAGCAGCTGTGCTAGTATAACTCCATAGCATTTCAGCTCACTTATGTATAATGTTGTATTTATTTAGTATTGCTATATCAATGATTAATATGTTGTTGTCATGAACATGAAGTCAGACTTGTGCTAGCTGGAGGTCTGCTTGTGTGATGAAGTTCCATAGTATTTTCACTTTGTCATTTTGTGAGAAACATTGAAATTAATATGAATACCAGAGAGGTTTTTTTGTTTTTTTTTGCTTTATGGCATTTAAGTTTGATGTCTAAAGTAGCTTTGCTAGGTTATACTGTTTCTAAGTGTATTTTGTCAGAGCTAATGTCATGTACCCTGACCTAGTGAGGTTCATTATCGCAAGAGATACAACACACAGGCCGTGTATTTTGTGGCAAGTAGAAATATTCCTTTCATTGTTACTTGTAGTGACGGCTTGTTCTTCAATGGAGAAGGTTGTTGCTTCAGCTGCTCTATTGAGGCTAAATTTGTGATCCAAATCCTTAAATTTATATATCCAGTATGGGATAATACTAATGTAGGGAGACAAATTCCAGTAAACTCACAGATATCTGGATAAACTGGAGGAAGCTAGGCTGTAAGATATCCCTGGAAAAAGCAATCTCTTTTTATACATACATACACACAGACATACACACAGACAGACAGACAGACAGACAGACAGACAGACAGACAGACAGACAGACAGACAGACAGACAGACAGACAGACAGACAGACAGACAGAAGTAGTAAATCCCAAAATCCTTCAAGGGGTGTTAAACATTCTTCAGGAAAAGCCTAATTTGTGATTTCAAAAGGATATTTCATTTTGTTTTGAATTAATTAGGCTTGGAAACTATTTGTAGAGTTTTTATTGGATATATGTATCAACTTAGAATAAAGTAATGTCTACACTTCTATTTTTCCTTTCCCCATTATACTTTACATACATACATATATAAGTATATATAAATTAATGTTAAATCTCTGAATGAGGTATTATTCACGTATATATATATATATATATATATATATATATATATATATATATATCTTTTGGCAATGTATATTGAGAAGAATGTATGCATCAGCTTGAAAATTGAAAATCTGGTGCTTTTTGATCAGTGTGCTTTTCAAATATTTGTTCTGCACTGAGTTACAAACACTCCCTTGTCGCTTTCACTATCAGAGATGCTGTGAACTTAGTGACTGGTTCACTGGAAACCTGAAACCAATGATGCTGTTATTGTTGTGCAAACTGAAACATAAAATAAAACAGCTGTGTGTTACTATGTAGCAACATCTTTGTGTGCATCTGTGTAAAATTTGTTTGTATCCTAGTCACACTCATTGGAGTGTAGCCATACTGAAGCAATGTGTGTGTGTGTGAGAAATTACTGGCTAAAACTTTGTTTTATTGTACATGTTTTCTACTTCAGATTACTACTTACATATACACACATGTATATAATACACACACGCAGACAAACACAATGTGTGCATATGTACAGTACCAATATATTCAATAATGTGTGTATATTTGTGTGTGTGTGTGTGTGTGTGTGTGTGTGTGTGTGTGTGTGTGTGTTTTGTGTCTGCTGAGATTGTCACTTTGTTTAAATGTAAATGTATTTAGTAGTATGTTTGTGTAACCAATCTCAAAATGCTGAACCTTATGAAAGAGATGGCAGAAGTCCATGATATGTGGCACATTGCTGTGCTCGAGAAGACCCAGCTACCACAACAGAATTGAGACCCTAAAATCAAGGTGCTACGTAAAAAGCATTGATGTGGGTGCTGATGCCACGTAAAAAGCAATGGTGATGGTGTCATACAAAAAAAGCACCCAGTACATTCTGTAGAGTGGTTGGTGTTAGGAAGGGCATCCGGCTGTAGAAACCAAGCCAAAACAGACTATGGAACCTGGTGCAGCCCCTGGTCTTACCAGTTCCTGTCAAACCATCCAACCCATACCAGCATGGAAAATGGATGTTGAATGTTGACTGTTGATGATGATTATGTAGTCTGATGGAATTTTTGACTGATCCAAGAAGCCTTCTTTTTTTGTGAATGATGTAGAATTAAGTTAACCAATAATGATTACACTAACACTATTTTTGTTCTTGGGTGGCAACTGTTATTTCCTGTTTGCTTACTCCTAGAAAGTATGAAAAATGCTAGAAATAGCTGTCTGACTAAATCTCCTTTGAATTGCAAAGAAATAAAATTGCTCATTGGATAAAATAGTTTTTGATGTATGTAGATGCTCTGGTACTCCGTTAGTTATGATGACAAGGGCTCCAGTTGATCCTATCACCAGAACAGCCTGCTTGTGATATTTAATGTGCAGGTGGCTGAGTACTCCACAGACACGTGTGCCCTTAACGTAGTTCTCCGGGACATTCAGGAGTGACTCAGAATGTGATAAAGTGGACCCTTTGAATTACAAGGACAGCTCATTTTTGTCAGCTGAGTAGACTGGAGCAATGTGAAGTAAAGTCTTGCTGCCAGGAATTGAACTCACGACCATGAACCAAAAACCCTAACCACTTTGTAGATATTATGCCTGAAAGAGAAAATTAAGACAGGATGGTCATCAGTAATGGAAATGGGTGTAGGACTGAGTGAGATGGCGTTCTCCTCCTACTTTTCAGCCCACGGAGAAGAGAGTGAGCTGATAGCGGCTGAGGTCCCCAGCTTTCCCATTCTCAGCCTCACTGATGGTCATGGTTGGAACAACTTTGATCATAGATCTGTTTAATCGTGGCAGATACAAGGGTAAATAACAACGACAACAACAACAGCAGCAGCAGCAACAACAACAATACCAATCCAATGAAGCTGCATCCATGTGGTTGACTGCTTGACCTGTAAATTGGCAGGACATGTTGAATAATGTATTCCGAGATACATTAGGTCTGAAAAATATATAAAATAAAACAGGATTGTCTTTGATAGAACACTGTGATCATAGATCTGCTTGAATAGGGCTGGTTGACCTTGGGCTAAACAATATTGCCCCCACCCCCTTCGCCCTTCTCTATCTTGCTATTCATTGAAAACTTCAAAAACAGTGATTTATCTTCTTGTTTTTGTACTTTTAGTGGGTTTTTTTAAAATAAAAAAATGCCAAAACTAATAACAAAACAAAACAAAAACCCCAGAAAAACCCATTATGCTAATTAAAGATTTGATTCTGATGAATCTAGCAAAGATATATCTAAATATTGTAAATCTTATTAATTAATTATTAATTCTAATATTCTCTTCTCTGCTTTCTTATTTCTCTCACGTTTAACAATTTCTTCAAAAATATATTTTTGTTTACTTTCTATTTTTTTTTTTTACTCTCTCCCCACCAACCTTTTTTTTTTTTCTTCCTCTCTCTCTTCTCATATATAACAAAAGCTTGCTTCTCATCAGATTTGAACTCCTGACTCTCCCTCAGTCAGCCACTCAGTCAGTCAGTTGTTGTTATGCATCTCCAAGTCAATCCATCAATATAATATTCTCAATGTTTGTTGACCTGTTGCTAGAAACAGAACCTCACTCCCCACCCTCATATGCCTGTCTTTGAATCTTAAAATTGGTTTTTCAGTTTATTTTGGTTCTTTTTTGTTGTTTTTTTTGTGGGTCTTTTCGTTTTCTTAAATTTTATTTTCTATAAAGAAATTTTTTCTTTTTCTGTTTTTTTTTCTTTCAATTTTTTTCAATTTTTATTAAACCCGATAACTGCATACCTTCAAACATGTACACACAAACCTTTTCTGTTTCTTCTGCACACAGAGGCACATCTTAACACCCATACATACATACATACATACATACATACATACATACATACACATACACATACAAGTGCATATGCTAACAACCAATCATTAGTACTAACACCTGCACACACACACACACATCCACACTGATACACACATACATTCACAGATATACACAGACACCTGTATGTGTGTATATGAATAAAATACTCTGGAGTATTGATTATAAAATTATTTGAAACCAATTTAATTGCTTACTCTCTGATTAAATGTGGGCCTTAAACAAAAAAAAAATCAAAACGAAAAAAAAAAGCAAACAAACAAAAAAGACTGGTCTGTGATCAAGCAGTTGATTAGCCAAAAGAAGAGCTGTTTGATTAGTAATCAGAACTGAACTGGCAGTAGAGGTATAGAGATATCTATCTTAAATTACAAATAACACAAGTGTGTTTGGTGTGTTTGTTCACTGATGCATATGTCAGGTTTGGTTTGGTTTGGTTTGTTTCTGTGAGAGGAATGGCTTAACAGGAATGGCAGGAGGAAGAGGGGGTTGCAATAGTTGTGGAAGCTATGGCATGAGAGAATGGAGGTTGGGAGTAATTGATAGAGAAAATCAAAATAATAAAAAACGATAAATAAATAACTAAATAAAATTGTTGAACTTGAAAAAGCTCCTAAGTCAGTGATGCATATATCAGATTGTGTATAGGTTATTTAACCCCCAAAGTTTTCCCCCTGTTGAGCAGAAACCTAATCAAATATTTTCTAGTTGTGACCATTTTGCTACCACCCCTACCTTAAACAACTCCTAACCATAGTGTATCTAATGCCCCTCTTTTAGTGTACCTAGAGGTTCTCTGCAGATGTATGATCAAACACCAAACTGGTATTTCTTTTATATTTTATTCATTTGTTATCAGGTATAGTGCATCTAGGACTATTTTATTGAAAATATCTTCCATTTTATATCTATTTTTAGCCCTTCAGCATTCAGATTATTTTGTCAAACGTAATGCGTATTTATTCACATTGTTTCTGTATGTGAGTGTGTGTGTGTGACTGTATAGGTTACTGTATGTGAATGTGTGTGTGTGTGTGTGTGTGTGTGCACGTGCACTTTTATGAAGTGTGACAGCTTTTTCACAAAATGCTGAACTCTTTTCTGCTAGATTAGTCTCTCTCTCTCTCTCTCTCTCTCTCTCTCCCCCTGTCTGTCTGTCTGTCTGTCTCTTTCCTTCTTACTCTTCTTCCCCCCTGCTGGTTGGACACCACTACTCCTACCATGATGGCTGGCGATGGCGACAACAACAACAACAACAACAACCATCATCACCAGCAACAACAACATCAACAACATCAACATCACACTACACTGAAAAATTTCCAACATCATCATTAGCAACAATCCCTACCACCACCACCACCACCACCACCACCACCACTACTACCACCACCACCACCACCTCCACTGCTGCCTGCCTCAGTACTTCTTCACAACCTTGTCACACCTTCACTACCACTGCCAACAGGTAATTCCCCCCCCCCTTTTTTTTGATCCCTGAAAAAAAAAAGAAAAAACCATTAATTATAGAACCCCCCAACACCTCCAACCCTACACCCTCCATCCAACAGCAACAACATAAAACCCCTATATTCAGCAGCCATTCCCCTGGCCCCTCCTCCTCCTCTTCCTCCTCCTCCTCCCCCTTCCCCCGTTTCCTCTCCCTCTTACACCTCTCAACCAGCTCTTGCCTTGCCTTCTTCACACATGCTGTGCTCTTTGAAACTTTTATGTTGCAAATGGTTATGTCACTTAAGTTTGTAGCCCTAAGATTTAGTGGTCCTGTTTGCTGGTCGATGCTGGCGGATGATGATGGATGATGATTAGGGAGTAAGGTTCTGTATGATTGGTGGGTGCAGGTTTTTATTTGTTTCTGGTTGTTTTTTTCATGTGCTCTTTTCATAACAGGCAGCACTTTACATTTTGTCTGTGTGTATCTTCTCTCTCTCTCTCTCTCTCTCTCTCTCTCTCTCTCTCTGATATATACAGTGTATGTATGTATGTATGTATGTATGTATGTACATATGTTTATATGTCTGTGTGTGTTTCTACATGTGCACATGCACATATACACACACACACGTATATAGCATATACATCAAATATAATGTCTGCATTCATCTACACTCTCCTTTTTTCCCATCTGTTCTTGCCTTTCTATCTATTCCTGTCTGTCTGTCTGTCTGTCTGTCTGTCTGTCTGTCTGTCTATTCATCTGTCTGTCTGTCTGTCTGTATGTATGTATGTATGTATGTATGTCTATCTGTTTATCTATCTATCTATCTATCTATCTATCTATCTATCTATCTATTCATCTGTTTCTCTGTCTATCTGTTTGTCTATCTATCTATCTACCTATCTATCTATCTACCCCTCTCTCTCTCTCTCTCTCTCTCTCTCTCTCTCTCTCTCTCTCTCTCTCTCTCTTCCTCTGTCCCTCTGTCCGTCCGTCTGCATTTGTATGTATCTATCTGTCTGTTTATAATCTGCTTGTATCACAAACTGCTGTGTACCACTAAAAGCACAAAACCAGACTACACTACATCGCCACCACCAATACCTGACCAGACCAGACTAAAAGCGAGTCTATCTTTCAAGTGTGAAAAATCAAAGCAGTGACTCTTTTGCTATGTCATAAATGTCCTCTCTCTTGTTTTCTGCGTTGATTGATTGTGATGCTACGGGTTGGGGGTGTGTGGCCATATAATTGTTCGATTAGGGATGGAGAGATGATCTGGTGTGTCCAGATGGAGGGAGTTGTGGGGTTGCAGGGATCATTGTTGGGTGGGTCGTTCAGGAAGTAAGGGCAAGGGTATCTGGTACTTTAGTAAATTTCAACAGGTGATAGGGTGTAACAGGCATGTACGTTGACTGGGAAGATTGATTGCTTTTTGCTATGTTTAGGTATGTGTATGTACATGCACACACACGTGTGTGTGTGTGTATGTGCACATCTTTTATCTTTCATCTTCTATGTGTTTCAGTCATTTGATTGTGGCCATGCTGGGACACTGCTTCAGAGCATTTAAGACTCTAAATTCCCTAACATATGACCCTAGTACTTAATTTTTTTAGGTCTGGTAACTATATTATTGGTGTCTTGTTGCTGAACTGCGGATTTGCAAGGGGTAATCCACTAGCTACTCTTCAGGCTGAAGAACTTCATTTTTTTCCCCCATTCCCATGTCTTCCATGTGTGTGTGTGTGTGCGTGTGTTCGCCATGATAGATCGCTGACCACTACACACATTTTTTCTCTCCTTGTTTCTTTCTGTGTTCCTTTCTGTATAGAGAGAGAGAGAGAGAGAGAAAGAAAGAAAGAAAGAAACACTGATTCAAATAAACAGGTAAAACCTTGGTTTTAATGTACAAAATATATATTCATATATACATGTTAAAAGAGAAGGCAGAGTCAAAATTTTCAGATGATAAACAATCAAGTATCAATATATATCTGTTTTTTGATAGAGCAGACTTGTTCAGATTACAGAGACTCAAAGAATTAGTGAGGAGAGGGTGTTACAAGATCAGCAGCTTTTTCTGAGGGCTTTTAGTTACTTCATTATGTTAGCAGATGCAGTAGATCAAAAGTGGATATATATATATATCATCATCATCATCGTTTAACGTCCGCTTTCCATGCTAGCATGGGTTGAACGATTTGACTGAGGACTGGTGAAACCGGATGGCAACACCAGGCTCCAGTCTGATTTGGCAGAGTTTCTACAGCTGGATGCCCTTCCTAACGCCAACCACTCAGAGAGTGTAGTGGGTGCTTTTACGTGTCACCCGCACGAAAACGGCCACGCTCGAAATGGTGTCTTTTATGTGCCACCCGCACAAGCCAGTCCAGGGGCACTGGCAACGATCTCGCTCGAAAATCCTACGGGAGCCAGTCAGGCGGTACTGGCAACGGCCACGCTCAAAATGGTGCATCTCATGTGCCACCCGCACAAGAACCAGTCCAGGGGCACTGGCAACGTGATATATATATTTATTCTTTTAGTTGTTTCAGTCATTTGACTGCGGCCATGCTGGAGCACTGCCTTCAGTCGAACAAATCGATCCCAGGACTTATCCTTTGTAAGCCCTAGTACTTATTCTATCGGTCTCTTTTCCTGAACCACTAAGTTATGGGGATGTAAATACACCAACATCAGTTGTCAAGCAATGCTGGGGGGGGGGACAAACAGACACACAAATACACACACACACATTTATTTGATGGGCTTCTTTCAGTTTCTGTCTACCAAATCCACTCACAAGGCTATAGTAGAAGACACTTGCCCAAGGTGCCATGCAGTGTCTGTGCACATTGGCTTTTGCACCATTACATTCTTCTTCTTCTTCTTCTTCTTCTTCTTCTTGCTGTTGCATTGTTATTATTATTATTATTATTATTATTCTTATTAGCATTGTCGCGTCACCAATCTTGATGTTTTGGATTGTGTTTCTTCCACATTCTTAGCCAATGCATTCTCTCCCTCCCATCCAAGACACATTCTCCCCGACTCCTTAATTAACATCTGGGGACTGACTAGCAATGCATAAAAAAAAAAAAAACAACAGAACCTATTTTATTTAGGATCTTTTTGTATTTGAAGGAATTTGTTGCTGTTGTTGATGTTGCAGGATGATATCCATCCTGCCAGAATATAATATAAATATACCGAATCAGACATAGTGATTGAAAGGTATCAATTGTCCCAACCAATCAACTTGCCTGGCTAATTTAAGGCTTAAAACTGTTATTTACTACATCTAAGGGCATTGGTGGGTGACATAATCTTGCCGAATCAATCCATGTCTCTCTTCCCATTCTCCAACTCTTCCCTCTCCTTCAACTTCTCTCCACTGCAGGTCTGTCTTTACCCCCACTCAATTTTCAGTCAGCGGGGTGGGTGGGGTGGTGTCTACTTATTCTACCCCCTTCCCCCCTTCTGTTCCCTCTCTCTCCTTCCCTCCCGAGAGAAAACAAAGGAAAGTGCAATGGAATGCATAACTAACACTCTTCCCTCACCACCACCACCACTGCCATGTCCCCCCCCCCGCCGTCATTCTCATTGTCCTGCTCAAGGGGGTGATGGGAGGATGGGAGGGAGGAATGCCCCTACCCTGCTGCAGCTTCTATTTCTCTGACCCTTCTTAGCATATCATCCACCCCCTCACCCACAAATTATCCCAACCCCTCCACACACACACAATCTCCCCCCCTACTTGTCTGTGTCTTTCGTGAAGACTTCCTTTCCTCTTCCTTCCTCACATGATCCCCTTCCTCCCCCTGTATATCTCAGTTGCCTGCCACCACCACCCATCTACCCATGGGCATCATTTCTCTGCACCCTCATATCTCTTATGTCTCTCTATCCAGCCCTGGTTCCTCCTTTCTTTATTGATACTTTATTCCACCCCTGGATCTTTCTTTCACCCCCTTTCTTCTCTCTCTCTCTCTCTCAATTAAGACAAAATACACCTTGCCTCGCTCTCTACTTAACATTTAAACTTTCAGCTTCACCATTCACCCCAACACCAACTTCACCACTACCACCACCACCACCACCACCACTTGAAGGCGGTGAGTTGGCAGAAACGTTAGCACGCCGGGCGAAATGCTTAGCGGTATTTCGTCTGCCGTTACGTTCTGAGTTCAAATTCTGCCGAGGTCAACTTTGCCTTTCATCCTTTCGGGGTCGATAAATTAAGTACCAGTTACGCACTGGGGTCGATGTAATCGACTTAATCCGTTTGTCTGTCCTTGTTTGTCCCCTCTGTGTGTAGCCCCTTGTGGGCAGTAAAGAAATAGGTATTTCGTCTGTCTTTACATTCTGAGTTCAAATTCTGTCAAGGTCGACTTTGCCTTTCATCTAAGTACCAGTTGCATACTGGGGTTGATCTAATTGACTGCCCCCCCTTCCCCCTAAATTTTGGGCTTTGTGCCAAGAGTAGAAAAGAATATTATTTTTCTTTGGAAACCTTGTGTGTCAGTAACATCTCTTCAGTTTTTTTTTTTTTCTGCTGTCTCTTCTCTTTCTTGTGTTGGTTTTCTTGTTATGTTCTGCCTCTGCAGCCACTGCATACTGACCTAACACCTTTGATACTGAATCGTTTGGTGCGAGAAAGATTTGACTTCTACTTCTAGCCGGTCGAGGTACTGTGCACAACAACCAAGTAGGATGGTGTATTTTTTAGATACAATAATAACATCTGGAATAGTTGCATGGAGTAGCCACACTTAGATCATTTAGTGTGATCATTTAGTTTGCTGAATCAAGGCTGACCTGGGGGTATTCAACAGCAACAACAATTAACAGCCTATTATTCAGTATCTAGACTCTACTCCCCACCTCCATTATCTTTTGAGGTCTTCTCTATTTGAGATTTTGTTCGTTTTTTTTTTGTTGGCACTCCATCGCTTACAACGTTGAGGGTTACAGTCGATCCGATCAACGGAACAGCCTGCTCGTGAAATTAACGTGCAAGTTGGCTGAGCACTCCACAGACACGTGTACCTTTAACGTAGTTCTCGGGGGATATTCAGCGTGACACAGTGTGACAAGGCTGACCCCTTTGAATTACAGGCACAACAGAAACAGGAAGAAAGAGTCAGAGAAAGTTGTGGTGGAAGAGTACAGCAGGGTTCGCCACCATACCCTGCCGGAGCCTCGTGGAGCTTTAGGTGTTTTCCGCTCAATAAACACTCACAACGCCCGGTCTGGGAAGAGAATCGAAACCACGATCCTATGACCGCGAGTCCGCTGCTCTAACCACTGGGCCATTGCGCCTCCTAAGGGTCAGTATCACCACACTATCAAACCACTTACCTATTTATTCAACAGATTCAACTCCTCCTCTCCGATCCTGTAAGGTCTTTATCTACAGAAGTATTTGTTCATCGTTTATGTTTTTGCTGTTGTTGTTGCTATTGTTGTGCTGTTTATTAATATTCCTTTTGTTCTAGGTGCTTTCATTGTTGTTATTGTTGTTATTGTTGTTGTTACCGTTAATGCCCCCCCCCCCCCCCCCGTTGTTAGCAGTTCTTGTTGCTGAGATAGTTAGTGCTTCTGTTGATGTTATTGTTGCTTCTGCTACTGCTGCTGTTGTTGTTGTTGTTGTTGTTCCTATATCCTATTGTTAATGTTGTAGTTGTTGGAGTCACTGTTGCTTTTGCAATACCTTACCTCCTCTCCACCCTTGCCAATCACCTTCGCTTCTCATTGGGCCCTTCCCCTTCTCCTACCAATCTTACTAAGCCTTACCTCCCTTGCTATAACTCTCTAATCCTCTATCACTATTCTCCACCATAGAAAATTCTCCTTTATGGTTTTAACTGAATTTTTTCTTTGGTGTTTTTTCAAAAATAAATATTTTTATTTTATTTTATATTGTTTTTCATACTGGATTTTTGTTATTATTTTATACAGCATTTTATATTGTTCTATATTGCATTGTTTTACATTGCATTTATTTGAAATCCTGCTTTTCCAAACTTTTTTTCTGTTTATTTTTTTTGTGTGTGCTTTGTGTGTGTGTGTGTGTGTGTGTGTGTGTGTGTAGTTATCTCTATGTGTGTGTATGTAAAAATATGTGTGAGTGAGTGTGAGAGTCTGTGCTTCTGGTTTTATGCATATGACTACAGATATTTGTATAATTCTTCATGTGTGCGTGTAAATCTGTGTGTGTGTGTGTGTGTGTGTGTATAAGAACCTCGGCACGCACACATGCACACACCAACACACACACACACTAGACATTTGAACAACTAGATTAAAAACCATTATCTCTCCCCCCTTCTCCATGTCTTCAGGTCCCCCCACCCCACTCTCCCCTTACCCTTTCTCTCTTCCTGACCCTTCTTCAATTCACTTTTCCATCTGCACATGCATCCATGTGCAACCATGTCCACGCTTGCGCACACGCTCACACATATGTACAGGCACACGCTTACATGCACTTCACAGAAATATGCTTTGACACATGTATGCATACACGCACACACACACACACACACACACACACACACAGACTAGAAAGGTACACACATGCATATGCATACACACACACACAAACTGGAAGCTACACACATGCATGTGCATACATACATACACGCACACACACACACATACACACACAGAAAGACTCATGTCCTCTCAGAAATAAAGATGTTGGGTAGTTGTGATGTGCAAAGAGGCAGATAAGAAAGCTAATAGCTAGAATTTGGTGTGTGGAGTGATGGTGGTGTATGTAGTGGCGCATGCGTGGTGATGTGCGAGGTGGTGGTGTATGTGGTGGTATGGCAGTAGTGGGAGCAAGATTGCTGCTGATGGCGGTGGCAGTGGTGGTTGTTGTTTGTGTTTATGATGGTAAAGTCTGAAGGGTGATGGTGGTGGTGGTGGTAGTAGTAGTAGTAGTAATAGTAGTAGTAGTAGTAGTAGTAGTGATAACTACAGAGGTGGTAGAAAGTTGTGTTGGTGTTAGTAGTGGTTGTGATAGTTAATGGTGATTACAGTGGATGCATAGCACTGCAAACAGTGTGAGTAAAATTATATGGAAATGCAGTGCACATGCACACTATATTCAAAGCACTCACATACACACACATAATTGTTTTCATAGTTTTTTTCTCATATGCACAAATATAAAGTGTTCATATACACAATACCTGTCAGTATAAATATATGTATATATATATATATCTTCTTGACGAACGCACTGTTCTAATCCTTCTCCTTCTCACACTCTCTCCCCGCACCTCACAAACAAAGTGCCCCTATATAGTTGATTGGGTGTAATAGAAATAACACCCAAATTGCCCCACCCCACCCCACCCCACCAAATTACTCCCTTCTGTCTTAAATAAGGATTGAACTAACCAAGTCTGTCATTGCAGATATAAAAATTATATATATATATATATATATATCGGTGCAGGAGTGGCTGTGTGGTAAGAAGCTTGCTTCCCAACTGCATGGTTCTGGGTTCAGCCCCACTGCGTGGTGGCACCTTGGGCAAGTGTCTTCTACTATAGCTTTGTGCCGACCAAAGCCTTGTGAGTGGATTTGGTAGACGGAAACTGAAAGAAGCCCATCATATATACATTTATATATATATATATATATATATATATATATATATATATACATACATATGTGTTGATAAAATAAGTACCTGTTGAGCATCGAGGTTGATGTAACTGACCCCCCTCCCTCCCTACCCCACCCATATTTCAGGCATTGTGCCTATAGTAGGAAGAACTATTATTACTATGAAGACAGCAAAATGCAGAACCATTAGCAAGACAAAATGATTAGCAGCATTTTTTCCAGCTCTTTACATTCTGGGTTCAAATCCTGCCAGAGTATTGACTTTGCCTTTCGTCCTTTCGCAGCAGATAAAATTAATACCAGTCAAGTGTTGGGGTCAATATAATTGACTTACTCCCACCCCCTCCACACCACAGAGCCCTAAAATTGTTAGCCTTGTATCAAAATTATGGGAAAGGGGCTTGTTTTTGTCCCTTATGAAGGAAAAGATACAACCTGCTGTAGCAACAAGGGAAACCCTAGCAACAGAATTTAGTAGACCCCTGTGAGGGAACTTAGGAAAGAAATGTTGAAACCTTGGTTAATGTAAAAAGTTGGTGGAGGTTTAAGGGGTAGGAGTTGGTGTTGAAGAAGAAGGAGGAGAATGAGGAGTAGGAGGAGAGAAGAAAAAAAGGAGGAGAATGGGGAGTAGGAGGAGAGAAGGAAAGAGGATGAAGAGTAGGAGGAGAGAAAGAAGAAGGGGAATGAGTGGAAGAGGAAGGCAGTGAAGATGGAGAAGAAGGGGGAGGAGGAGAGGAGATTATGGAGGAGGATGCAGAAGAGGAATATAGAAAGGAAGAAAATAAGACAATGAAGAGGATGAGGGTAGAGAAGAAAGAATGATGAAACCCCAAAGGAAAACAGAAAGCAGAAGTCATTATTTCCATGCATTGGCAGGGGTGGGGTGGGGGTGGGGGTGGAGAGATGAATGGAGAGGATTGTGGAGAGGGTGGGGGTGGGGACGGGGTATGTGTTGACCAGAGGATCAGGTTATCTTTTAACCATGCATGAGTGAATGGTCTAGAAAACTAATGTCTGCCTGTCTGCCTGTCTTCAGTATTGTTATCATCATCATCATCATCATCATCAATATTATTAGTACTGTTGTTGTTGTTGTTATTACTTTTGTTATCGTTAAAACTATTGTCGGTTGTTCATCACTCTCATCGCAGTCAACAACTGTAAGCATCATCATCATCATCATCATCATCGTCGTCGTCGTCATCATGGACATTGTTATTGTTGTTGTCGTCGTTGTCATCTCCTCCTCTTCGTCGTCGTTCTCGTCATCATCATCATCATCATCATCATCATTGTTTCTTGTTTTGTCCTGTATCATTTTTCTGTTATCTGTCTGTCTCTCTCTTGTTGGGGCAATATTGTGTGTGTGTGTGTGTGTAGAAAGTGAGAGCAGATATTTGGTAACGAGTGGAACAAAATGATGTTAATGTAGTAGTAGTAGTAGTAGTAGCAGCAGCAGCAGTTACTGTAGTTATTGTTTCTAGTCCTACTGTAGTAGAGGCATTTGTTGTTATTGCTGTTGGTGTTGTTGTTGTAATATACTTTTGCACTTATTGTTATTGTTATTATTATTATGTTATGCTGTACAATGTAAATGTGTTGTGAGGTAATTTATACAGAAACAACATTATTGATATTAGTAACAGAGTGGGAACTGGTTTTATCTTGAGCAGATGTGCACTGTCTGTGCATATGAATGCATCTATGTATGTATGTATGTGTGTGTGTGTGTGATAAAATTTGTTGTATGTGTTCATGTCTGTGTGTACACAAGTTCATGTGTTTGTGTGTGATTGTTTGAATATACATATGTTTGATTATGTGCATGTGTGCACACTCAGCACAAGAATACACATATGAGGTTGTACCAAAAGCTTGATATGGACTAGTTACATTTAAAAACAAAAAAATGATAGCATATTTACTCTTTTACTCTTTTTACTTGTTTCGATCATTTGACTGCGGCCATGCTGGAGCACCGCCTTTTAGTCGAGCAAATCGACCCCAGGACTTATTCTTTGTAAGCCTAGTACTTATTCTATCGGTCTCTTTTTGCCGAACCACTAAGTGACGGGGACGTAAACACACCAGCATCAGTTGTCAAGCGATGGTGGGGGAACAAACACAGACACAAACACACATACATACATATATATATATATATATATATATATATATATATATATATATATATATATATATACATATATACGACGGGCTTCTTTCAGTTTCCGTCTACCAAATCCACTCATAAGTCTTTGGTCGGCCCGAGGCTATAGTGGAAGATGCTTGCCCAAGGTGCCACACAGTGGGACTGAACCCGGACCATGTGGTTGGTAAGTAAGCTACTTACCACACAGCCACTCCTACGCCTAAGTTACCTAAGTTTTAACATCATCTCTTTCAAAATAGTCACCTTGCACAGCAGTACACCGGTCCCAGCGTCCCTGTCACTTTTGGAACCAGACCTGGAAGTTACTTTCTGTAAGCGAGTCGAGGACCTTCTGCGATTTGCTTTGGATTTTGACAACAGTGTTAAAACAGTGACTGTTGAGCTGCATTTTCATCTTATGGAAGTCTGCAGGTGCTAAATTTGGTGTGGAAGCAATACTTGAGATTCAGTCGTGTAGAGAGACATCAAGGATTTGATGAAGACACTGCATTTGAAATGCCTTGAGCTCGTTCAGGTCCTGTTTGTGGTTGGTCCAGGTCTCTACTATGCAGAGCAACACCGTCTTCCTCACTCTGTTAAAGGCATATGGTTAGGCAACCACCATGATGGACTTGGCCATCAGTTAGACTCACCCTATACATGACAACAGCTGATCAACATAACTTCACAAGTCAACAATGCTTAGTGAAAGCACAAGTGCTCACAGTATGATCTCATTGCTTCACATGCATTGTAGTCAGTCCAACCTGGTGGCACTTCTGTGCCTGTAGAGTTTACCTCAGACTGATAGAGTCATTCAGAAGCACTGCCAGGTCAGGGATCCATAATAGATGCCAGCCTGAAAGTCCTCTCAAAAAACAGACCAGGTAGTTCATCCTTTTTGAGTTTCCCTAAGAGCATCCTTACTCTTACTCACTACTCGTCCTCTGCATATTGATAATGTGGGTCGTCCATTGACTATGTTGCTCATCTGGTGGGGGCAGTGAACGCCTGACAACAACCCTGGTACCTGGTACTTGGTCTTTTCTTCACCATTGTAAAATGGATTGATTCTTTCCCTGTGACCCACCAACTTTCAGACTAACTCCCTCTAGTGTAACCAAATGAATTGTGTCGTAACCTACTACATTGGTCAATGATAATTATTTTGCTATGAGTGGTGGTCATATCTGGCATCTTATTTTTTTTTTTTTTTTTTTTGTTATCCGTCTCTTTGTATTTTTCTCATTTCTCCATTGTTTTCGCCAACAGAACTTTAGAAATTTAACAACTTTACTGGAGCTTTGAGGACAATAACAAAAAGTAAGAAAATTAATTAGAAACAAAAAACTGAAATAAAAAGAATTTGTGAAAGACTCGAATAAAATTAAGTGAACAATTTCTATCTCCAAAATGATCCCCTGTGAATTCAACTGCAAAATATGTTTGGTTTTTGTTCTTCTTTTCTTCTGTCCACACAACACTTTTCAGAGTCAGTCTCTCTCTCTCTATCTCACGCACAAACAAACACACACACACACACACACACACAAGCACACAAACATGCTAATTTTTCTTCTCTACATCTGTAACACTGCTGTGTAGTCTCCCTCTCACCCTCACTGTATCTCTCATGATAGTAGTAGTAGTAGTAGTAGTAGTAGTGATGGTGGTTGCAGTGGTTTTATATTTAATGTGTGTTGGTGTGCTTAGAACTGGGTGTGTTGATAATTTTGATTATACTGCTACTGCATGGGTGCATGTGTGTGTGTATGCGCGTGCATGTGCATGCACGTGAGCATGTGTTCGCATTTTTTTTTGCGTTTGTGCTAATGTAAGATTGTGAGTTTATTGGTGTCTGTGAATGTTAACTGGGTATCAGCCATTTAAAAAACAAATTTTATCTCTCTCTCTCTCTCTCCCACTTACTTTTAGTCTATGTGTTTGTGAATATGTATGCGTAGGTGCATACATGTCTGTGTGCATGTGTATATCTATGAATGCATGTATACATGTGTACATACACATACATGTATGTCATACATTTATGCATATATAGATGTGTGTGTGTGTGTGTGTGTGTGTGTGTATATGTGTGTGTATATATATATATATATATATATATATATATATATATATATATACACACACAGACACACACACTACATATAAATTACATATACACATGTTTGTTTTCCCTTACACTGTCACCTTTTGGATTCTCCCTGGCCAGTCCATATCCTGTATCGATCAATCATCTATCTACAAAAGTTAATTGATGTGATTGGCAGTGGATTGTGGCGGGGGGGGGGGGCGAGTAAAAGCAATTAGCTTGTGCATTTCTTTTGCATTTTTGGCCCTTTTTAAAAAAATTCTTTTTTTGCTTTCTTATATTACTCTGTCAAGTTTATTATTATCATTATCTTCCTCCTCCTCCTCTCCTCTTCCTCCTCCTCCTCTCCTCTTCCTCCTCCTCCTCTCCTCTTCCTCCTCCTCCTCTCCTCTTCCTCCTCCTCCTCCTCCTCTCCTCTTCCTCCTCCTCCTCTCCTCTTCCTCCTCCTCCTCTCCTCTTCCTCCTCCTCCTCTCCACTTCCTCCTCATCCTCTCCTCTTCCTCCTCCTCCTCTCCTCTTCCTCCTCCTCCTCTCCTCTTCCTCCTCCTCCTCTCCACTTCCTCCTCCTCCTCTCCTCTTCCTCCTCCTCCTCATTATTATTATTTTGACCCTCTCAGTTTCATTGTCTTCATCTTCTTTATTGCGAGGGGCGGTGGTAGTGATTGATGGTGATACTGCACAGACTAGTGGATGGTCGTCGTGACTGCGATGGACAAAAATTAAAAAAAGAAAATACTAATGATGATGATGATGATGATGGTGATGACAACGATGAGGATATTTGTAATAACAAAAGCACCCACGCTTTCACAGTCGGACAAAATGCAATTCCTGTTCTTCTTTCTTCTTGGTTATAGCCCTTAATTTCATCCCCGTCTCTTCTCACCAGACAAATGATTCAGCTTAAAAAGGGTTTTTGTCATTGCAAGAAAACACTTCTTCCTCTTGTTGTTTCACAAGAAAAGAGAAAAAAAATTGTCCACAAAACAAATAAAACAAAAAAAATCACTTAAAAGCCGTATTTTTTTTTCATTAAAACCAAAACTTAGGAAGTTCTTTTAATTTCTCTTTGTTTCTATGACTAAAATTTGAAAGTTTTTATAAAATTCTTCTTGGTTACTCAGCCACAAATCTTAAGATCTTGGTTACTAAGACTTAAAGTTTGAATTTTAAAAAGAATTTCTTTGGTTTCTTAAAAAAAAAATTTCCAAAGTTTCTTTGGTGAAAAGTTGGAAGTTAAAACAATTCTTCTCAACTTCTTAGACACAAGACCTTCAAATTCTTTGTCACTAAGATGCAAAACTTGGAAGTTTTTAAACAAAATTTCTCAAAACACAAAACTCTGAAAGTTTTTCCTTAGTTTCTGAGAATAAATCTGGAAGTGTTTATTGGATTCTTAGACCAAAAACTTACAAGTTTTTTTTCTTTTTTCTCTTTCTAAATCTTATATCAAAATCTGAAAGTGTTAGTTGGTTTCCAACACCTAAAATCCTGGAAGTTGATCTGTAAAGTTCATTCAAAAAATAGGTTCACTACAAATTTCTAAATTCCATGCCATACTCTTCACAAAGTCGACCCTTTGGAGTGGCTGTGTGGTAAGAGGCTTGCTTACCAACCACATCGTTCCGGGCTCAGTCCCACTGCATGGCACCTTGGGCAAGTGTCTTTTACTATAGCTTCGAGCCGACCAAAGCCTTGTGAGTGGATTTGGTAGACGGAAACTGAAAGAAACCTGTTGTATATATGTATATATATGTATGTGTGTGTATATGTTTGTGTCTGTGTTTGTCCCCCCAACATCGCTTGACAACTGATGCTGGTGTTTACGTCCCCGTTACTTAGCGGTTCGGTTAGAGTGATTGATAGAATAAGTACTAGACTTAGAAAGAATAAGTCCTGCGGTCAATTTGCTTGACTAAAGGTGGTGCTCCAGCATGGCCACAGTCAAATGACTGAAACAAGTAAAAGAGTAAAAGAGTGTGTGTTTGTAAGAAGTAGAAGTATACTCTAACATATTGTGTAGGCCCTGTGAGGGTAGAGCAGGGTCTGGCAGCGCATGGCAGGGTCTAGTAGGTCCTGGCAGGGCCTAGCAGGGTGTGACAGGACCTGGCAGGGCATGGCAGCACTTGGCAGGGACTAGTTCTCCATTTAAGATGAAAGGAGAAGATGAAATGAAACCTGTTAAGTGGACGGTACCTGTAATTCAAATGTTCACCCATGTCATATTATTCCACATTGTTTTCACCTGAGCATTACCTCAAGTGGACACATGTCTGTGGAATACTCAACCACATTATTAATAATATGAGTATACTTTTCAATTGGTCAAATACTGGAATACACATGGTTGAAAGTGACAGAGGATGCATTTGAAAGAGTGCATCCATGTGTATTTGTATGCGTGTACAGCTGGTTGCTGAAAATGTGCAGCTAACATTCTGTCTAGACAGCAATGACCCACAATTAGTCACTCCTTGTAGCCATTGTAGATCACTTACCCTAACTCCATCATTCTTTCTCACACACACACACAAACACACACACACACACACACACACACACACACACACACTTAATCACAGATTGTCACCATCTGTGAAAACTTCTTTTGTCTTTTCTAAATCATCCCTCTCTACTTCATCCTCCCACTCATCCCTCTCTTTTTCTTGTTCTTTTTCTCATTTTCCTCCTTCTCTTCATCACCACCACCACCACCACCTCCTCCTCATCCTCACCACCTCACCCCTCCCTCATCACCACCACCTCTCCCCTTACCACTCCCCCTCCCCCCCTCCCCTCCCCCTCCTCCCATCTTCAAGTGCTACTGGCTGCTGGCCACTGATATACTCTCCTCAATCTGACTCCCACTTTCAGCAAACCCCCTCCCCCCACTCTCTTTCCTAACTGCCCTTACCACCACCACCACCACTCCTTCCACCCATCTCCCTCTCCCTCTCACCCTTCCAACTATGACCACCCTCCTTAAGTGACAGCTCTAACAATGTTTGGGTCAGTGATGTGACATTGGTGGGGGGCAAGCCAGTGAGTGGTTAGGGTGTGGTGGTGGTAGAGGTACGGCGGGGGGTGGGGGTGGGGACCCATTTTTGTCAAAAATGATATGATGAAATCAATAGCTTTGTGAGATAACCAGAAGTAGCAGTGGTGCCCACCACCACCACCACCACCACCAGTTATTCTTCTTAAGAGTCATTAACTTCCCACTTGAATCCAAAACCTTCCCCACACCCAAATTTAATCCTTTAAATGAATGGAAGGATGTCACCACACCATCATTCCCAGCATGGTGTTGTCCCCCCCCCCCCGGGCCAACGTTGCTATCAAGAAAACATCTTCATCTCTCCACCCCTCTGCATGCAACTCATCTGTTTGCTACAGTTTAAAATTGGTCTCATTTCTCCCATCTTGGTCATCACTTTTAGTAGGCAGTGTCTCTCCCCCTCCCCTCCCCTCCTACCGCCCCTATCCATCCCCCTCCCTCTCCCATTCCCTTCCCCCCCCTCTCTCTCTCTCACACACACACACACACACACATGTCTATAGGTGTATTTATGTAGAATGTAGATGAATGTAGATAAATATAGCTCTACAAAACGAGTACATAACACTGGATGGTGTTTGACTAAAATACATGTCCCCCATCGGAGTCGCAGTTTGTCAGCATCATCATCAGCATCATCATCATCATCATTGTCACCACACATCCTCCTTCCATGCTGGCATGAGTTGGATGATTTGACAGGAGGTGTTGAGCCAGAAGACTGCGCCAAGATCTGCTGTCTGTTTTGGCATGGTTTCCATGGCTGGATACCCATCCTAATGACAACCAAATGGGAAGAGGGTTATTCTGTCGGGATGCTTATCATCTCTGCAGTTGAGACCTCTTGGCTCAAGTTGAGACGGGAAGCCAGCCATGTCAAGGCCCCTTCTGGTTATGTCATTTGCAATAGAGGACATACATGACTATCTCAGTTGAGGAATGAGATAAGATTGTGAAGATATGAATAGGATGGACACACTCCTAAGTTACAAAGACATGACGGAATGGACATACTCCAAGTTACAAAGGTATGATGGGACCAACATACTCCTAAGTTAGAAAGACATGATGGGACTGACACACTCTCATATTACAAAGACATGATGGGATGGACGTACTTCCAAGTCACAAAGATATGATGAGACAGATGTACTCCTAAGTTACAAAGATGTGACAAGATGGTCACACTCTC